>NW_014577650.1:146039-159818 GCF_000485595.1 Priapulus caudatus | reverse complement strand
TACATGCACGGGTGTCTAGTTAATTACTCTAACAACTTTACACAATATATATTCTACCTGTTGCAACTAATGCATGTTATTATTTACGCGATTTTCTTCACTTTGTTTACCTTTCACGTGTCTAGTTAATTACTCTAAACACCTGGCCGCGCATACCTGTTATACCCGTGATTGGTGTTTACCTGCGCGGTGGCCGTGCTGTCGGCTCCTTCTGATTGTCACTGTTTAGTGTTTACCTGTAAGGCCGATTGACGGATCGTTTGTTTAACCTATCACGCCGTGGTGATCCTCACCGAGCATTTCCAGCAGCACTGCGTAATTTCTGCGCGCCCACTGGCATACATACCATATGATACATGCTAGCTCTATAGCAACCACCAGGCACTTGGAGCGTTTCAATAAATATAATGCTAAATTAAATACGAAATCTATTTACTGACCAAAGTCTAATGTTTCTCTACTTTCTTTCAACCTATTATTGGCGACAATTTCCTGTAAATTCCGTCCAAATGCTCATCTACAACAAAACCCTGGCCGCGCACGCCTTAGCTGCATGCTGCACCATGCACTGGCAATAAATGATGTTATTCGGTCGGCAATAATAGTGTGAAAGAGAGTATGAAAACATTAAGACTTTTAGATAGATAAATAGATTTTCGTATTTATTTAGCATTATAGTTTTATTGAAACCGCTCAAGTGCCAGTGTCTAGAACTATAGGCCCTTCGCTCCACCACAGCTACATGTGGCGGTACGAAGGGCTATAGTTCTAGAGCTAACATGCGTGCTAGGGTTCCTATATTACATATCTGGTATATAGGGACCCTATAATGCGTGCGAGTTTGCCGGAGTGGCGCAACGCGACCACAACATTTCCACGCTTCGCCGCAGCCACGAAAACATGTATTGTCGACATTTTTTATGGTTATATCCAACGACGGCGAATTGAAGCCACACAATGCGACAGAAATGTTATCGAATATACGCAGAAGATCTACGGCCCAATCTACTGTAGCATCGTCTGTTTATAGAAATAAATATCGCGCAACGAGCACGAATGCACGCTCGAACGCACGCACGTTACGGCGCACGCACGCACGAAATGCACGCACGTACGGACGGACGCACGCACGAATGCACGCTCGAAACGCGCGTAACGGACGCATACGCACGAATGCACGCGTCGAAACGCACGCACGTACGCGACGGTCACCGCACGACCGACATATCCAACAACGTTCAGACGGCCGTGCGCAAGACCAAACTATGTACCCAAAAATAAAACCAGTCTCCTCTCTCTCTCTCTTATCTCTCTCGCTCTCTGCTCCTCTCTCTCTTCTCTCTCTCTCGTCTCTCTCTCCTCTTCTCTCTCTCTCTGCTCTCTGTCTCTCTCTCTCTCTCGCCTCTCGCTCTCGCTCTCTCTCTCTGCTCTCTCTCTCTCTCTCCTCTCTCTCTCTCTCTCTCTCTCTCTCTCTCTCTATGAAGGAAAAAAACGATTACTGTTAGAATTCAATACACTTCCGTCTGATATCGGATCCGCGATTGTGCGACAACAGTGCCATTATGCACGGCTGGACTAGTTAATGCGTTGATCCTTGTAAGCCGTCATCCATCCACCCGTCTGACCGCCCATCCATCCGTCCGTCCGACCATCCATCCATCCATCCGTCGTCGCGTCGCGTCCGTCCGCTCATCCATCCACCCGTCTGTCCGTCCATCCATCGTACCGTCCGACCGTCCATCGCATCATCCATCCATCCGTCCGTCCGTCCGTCCGTCGCGTCCGTCCGTCCGTCCGTCCATCATCCATCTATCCATCCATCCATCCATCATCCATCCATCCCATCCATCCATCCATCTATCCTATTCCATCTCAATCCATTCAATCAACCCATCCATTCCCATCAAACCCAGTCTAATATTCACATTAATCTAATTAAACCCAGCTAGCTATCGTAAGTTTTTCTATAGCTGCGATGGCGTTTCTGTCAACGCTATTTCTCGTAACATGACATTCGTCGTAAGTGCCATCTTAGCTTAGCAGTCAGGCTTTAACTTTGCGATGTTTCTTAACAAGGGCCGACCTGTCTTGGGGTCACAACCCGTTATACGGTATTCCACAGAAGCGTTGCTGTATAGCATGGCGGCGGCGAACAAACACAGCGCGCCTTTTGTGCCAAGTTTTGCGAAAAGAAACTGGTCCACGCATCATCGGTATTACACTACTGCCGCGGTGTCGCCTCAAACACGCACGGGATGGGCGTTCCTGGACATTAACCTGAGGGTTCGCGAACAGGTAATCGGCAGGTGGGTTCACTGTACGTATGTGCGTATACCCACGCCGGGAGTAGAAATAAGGAGAGAAAAAGAGATGGACCACAGAACCATCTAGTTTGAAATTCAGATGGTCCTCCGAAATTTTAGATGGTCCTCCGAAATTGTTCTCATTGTTACAATCATGCCAAACATTTGCTATGGTGCAACACGGATCAGCAAATAATCGACACGTGGAAACTCAAAGAAAATTTCCACGTAAAATGGGACAAAAAATATTCCAATGGTTCCGTCGGACATTTGACTTTGAAAATCTGAATGGTTCATCCTGATGATTGATGGCCCCGGGACATCGGCACCATCGCTTATCTTCGACCCCTTTCGTGGCCCGGCACCTCGTAGAGAACAAGGCTCAAGGGGAGGTATATGGGAGGCTGTCCAACATTTGCACATGTCGCACATGTGCGAAAATAATTTTGGTCAGCGCATATATTCAGCCTATACAGTCACGCGCTGCATATTGATTTACATACACACATAATATCAAGAGTACCTAATAGAAGAATTTTCTATTTATGAACTTTCTGATATATAATATTATATATATATATATATATATATAGATATATATCATCAGTAATAATAATAATGACAAAACAGGATAGCTAGTCAACACTCACTCACCTCCTCTTCCCTCAGCACCTAGCTTCCTTCGTTTCCCCAGCCGAACACTATAAAGACGAATTGTCACGCATGCAGCCACACAACAGGATGACGCTATCCAGGTACGGCGGCTTCAGCACATCGATTATCGATCACCTGCATCTTGCCAGGCACGCACGCACCACGACGCACGCACGCACGTATATTAGTTACTCTGACTCCTGTCAGGCGCACCCCCCCCCAAACAAAGCGCACGAGAGGAAGGCGACCGATCGTTCAACTAGCACGGCCCACACTGACGCTAGCAGCAGCAGGCCAGCAACGTGTAGTGAAGGTCACGCTACGTTGTGCGGCGCCTCGCTTCCTGGACTAATTCGACGCGCGAGTCAAATGGCGTGGGAATCTGCCGCGAGCAATGGCTCAGCCTGCTCCTCTCTCTCTCTCTCTCTTCTCTACATACTCTCTTCTTCTCCTCTCTCTCTCTCTTTCTCTCTCTCTCTCTCTCTCTCTCCTTTCTTCTCTTTCTCTCTTTCTCTCTCTCGCTGCTCTTCTCTCTCTCTCTCTCTCTCTCTCTCTCTCTGCTCTCTGCATCTCTCTCTCTCTCTCTCGCCCTCTCGCTCGTCACTTCACTCTCTCTCTCTGCTCATCTCTCTCTCTCTCTCTCTCTTCTCCCTCTCTCTCTCGCTCCTCTGCTCTTCTCTCTTTTCTCTCGCTCTCACTCTCTCTCTCTCTCTCTTCGCTCTCTATCTCTCTCTCTCTTCTCTCCTCGCTCTCTTTCGTCTCGCTCTCTTGCCTCCCCTCCTCTCGCTCTCCCGCGTCTAGTGGTTCAATTGTGTAGAATCATATACAGCAATTTGACATGACAACAGTGGCACCTTTACACACGTGTTCACTGATCGCTGCAATGCTTGCAAATATAATACATCACTACATAATATCACGCACCCCCCCCCTACTATTAGCTGTGTTCTATTAGCTACTACATCTTACCTACGTACAGCAATTACCTAGTACAATAGCTACTACAACTTACCCCTTCTCATTAGCTACTACAACTTAATATACCCCAACACGTACGCCACCTCCCACGAAATCTTACCAGCGCACTGCTAATTAAGATCACACTATACGTCAGGGGACGGTTCACGAACGCGTACTTGAAGTATTTAATCATGATTAAATCACTAATCATAATTACAGGAAGTTAAGTATGATTTAGTGATTTAATCATAATTAAGTTAATCAGTTCGGGAACCGCCCCATGCAGGAGTGAACTAATAAGAATTATTCTCTATTGTTTCTTCATTAATTCTCTATTAATTCTTTATTATATTCTCTATTACTCACTCTGGTATTGATGGACGTTCGATCACTATATTACACGCAGATGCCTATGACAAGAGTTTGTTGTTTGAAACGAATTCAGTGCAAGTTTTGCGCCATAAAAATTGAACCATTATCGATTAGAAAATCCATTCAAATGGTCTCTAATGCGGTTGTGTGCGAAGTTTCTAAACGTATTAAAAAATGCCGGACATGCATATGGCGACACACGCAGCCTGTATTTCTAAACAAGGGCCAAACAAAACACGAGAGGGTAATTTGAAAACCGTAGCCTGACCACCGAAAGATAAAAACGGAGCACGACACATGAGTTTCTATAGTGACAAATTACTTGTAACGAAAAACATTTGTTCGTTCTTCAATTTCGTAAATTCCGAGTAGGCCGGCGACCTCTGCACGCTACCTCCGCGCGATCCTCCACAGTTCTTTAACCACATGCCTTCTACAACAGCATCACGCACGGACTAAGCGCAAAAAAACAATATGAGGTGGGTGGTTATCGTTTCCGACCGGACCCTAATTTTATTCCCAGCGACCCTAACCATATTATTGTCGAATTTTTCTTTAAAGTAAAAAAAAAAAAAATTAAAAAAAATATAAAAAAATATATGAATCTGACAGTTCCTGCTTCAAAAAGCCCAAGACGCACTAACCTTCGGAGCATGTTTCGTAAAATAAAATGTTTTTAATAAAAAAATGCTTTCCCTACCTACCTACCCTATTTTTTCTTTTTCGGCATGAAGACGGATTAAACCACACTTATATTTTGTTTTGGCCTAAGGTTTATTTTTTTAAGCGCTCCTAGGGTCACAGTTAGGGGCCACAGCGTCTGTGACGCAGGATTATGGCCGACGCAATCTCACCACAGAGATGAAAATTGCTCTCTTTGTCGTTGTGGCGGCGCAATTTAACAAAATTTAAAAATAAAGCTAAAAAGCCGATAGTCTCTCTGACTGTTTGATCTCTGTGGTTGGGATTGAGGCGAGCACTCAGGATATACCACTGCCACAATGCTAGCACTATTTTAAAGTGGGCGAAGCTCCAGGAAATCCAGCAAATGGCAAATCCAACGGCCGCAAAGTTGCTGCCGAACAAAACATGAGAAATTTCTATGATTTGCATGTTTTGTTGGTGGACAAATTTAGAGTTTTTAAGCTGAATACGCAAAAAATGCTATCAAAGACAATGTTCGAGAATTGGTGTATATTGGCAGGCATCCCAAAATATCATGCAATAGAATACGTGAACTAGTTTAGTAAAACAGCGTAATGGATTTGAAGAGTAGTAAATGGGCGGCAAATTTCTCATAAAAGGTCGGCTGTAAAACTTATAGTAAAAAAGCGTAAGAAATTCTTACGGAAATCAGCCTTGTGGCAATGGTAGAATTGGAGCCAGAGCGAGAGGCGCCATCTGTCTGAGTTTGAGACGCCAATACGGCGCGCCTGTGTGCGCATGCGGGAAACCTCCGGTAGAGGGATACCACACCAGGGAGTAGCGCTACCTGAATGGAATTCCACCCTCGTCGATATTTTCGCGCTTGTTCGTAATGACCTGCTATTTCTCTAATAAGCGATGGCTGGGAGATCGTCTGTGGCTGGTGGTGAGCGCGGACAATACAAAATACACTACAATACATACACGTACACTACAATACAAGGGACCGGGGACCGGCTAATAAGGCGAGGCAGTTGCACAGACCTGCCCACGCACCCAGCTAAATGCTCATCCTTGCACAGCCACGCGCCACCCACCGACCTACCCATATTACGCACAGCAGAGATTGCCAAACACAATATTTGAAGCAAATCTGTAGTTTGCTAGGCATCAAATTAGTAGTTCGAGACTCACGTAGTGACCCGAGTTTGCTAGGGGTCCGGCATGCCCCCGAAAAATTTTTGATTCTGGGATGCAATTTCTGCATTCTGAGGGTCCAAAGAATGACAATAAATTTGACAAAAAATTGACAATAAATTGACAACACAACAAAATTTCGAATCACAGTGAAATTCGTTATAGCAAACTCGTCGTAGTGGTGGCAAAAAGGAAGTAGAAAATGTCGTATAAAATACGGATAAATCGTAGGTGGTTGCACACTCTGCACAAGCCAAATCGGGAGGGGAGGTGTCGTGGTGTGCAGGAGTTAATATCTAGCCATTAATAAACTTCGTTTCATTTCTAATAACTATCGGTTTATCCCTAATCAAGGGGGCCGTTAAAAGCTATAGGCACTTACATTACTTGCGTTGAAATTTCCTTCATTATTTTTCGCCAATCTTGTGTCTCTGCTAGTTGATGGTTTCCCATATGAGACTGGAATACAGTCAGGCTCTCACGGCTTGGAGCGGCCTGATATGAAAGTCAGATAGCATGTCAAGATAAGAGAAGATGTCATCTCGTGTGCAATATAGGGTAGTTTTTTCATGCGTAAGTTCGCAGTTAATCTTAGCCGATGGATTTCTAATACAAAATAACCCCGTTGCTGGCAGGCACGAGGGCATGACGATCTCTTGTAGACCAAATATCTTCCTCACCTGTCGTCGTTTTCATGTTATATTACGGCGGCGAGACCTTACAAAGCTGGAGTTCACTAAGACATCGCGAAACCGCGGTATGTCAAGGTAAGTGGAAAGTAAAAGTTTCTCGGGCTCATTGCGGTTTGCTAACTTCACACACCTGCCGCCTCCATTACCAGATACCGATTCATAACCGCTGTTCTATGACTGACTGCGGCATTCATTTAAACTGAAGGATAGAGGTAAAGAACTCCACGAACGAGGGACTGGCTGACTATCCATCCCACCTTCTCACTAGATCAATACACAAAACCAGCACCAAAGTAAAACACCAAATACAAGTACAAATACCAATACCCAAAACCAACCAATAGTGGAATACCAATACCAAATACTAATACCAATACCATTACCAATAAGCAATGCTAATACCAGTACCAATACCAAGTTCCAATACCAAATTCCAATTAACAATACCAATACAATAACAATACATAAGCGGTAATACTGGGAAAACCCTAACCAATACAATAGCTGCTTGGTAATACAATACCGTGATTATAGAGTGCCCTGAGGTGTTATAAGCCAATACCCAACGCGTTTTTAATCAACCGTTCCGTCATTTACAGATCGCGTGCGTGACGTCATCAGTTATAGTCTAGCTCACTCCGTTATCATGTATTCCTGGCTGGAGTGTGGTGGTCGGAATCGCAAAAAGTGTCACCTCGTACGAGACGACCGAACGGATGTGACGAGTAGTAGTTAAACCACTGATATTGTACACGAGCGCGTATTAGCTAGTCCGACGACGGGGTCGTCGCCGGCTTGTGTAGGCGTAGCAACAACCTTATCATTATACATCGCATGCCAGAACGCGGTAGTCCGGGGCTTTGGAGGGGAGTGGGGGACGGGGGGAGGGGGGAGGTATGTGGCTGTACGGCGGTTCATCGCGACCGTGTGTGTAGTGGGGGGTGGGGGGTGGAAGCCGCATCGTTCATCCCGCGTGTCTGAAACAGGAAGTGAACGCAGCGAGTGCAGGCAGATTACGCTTATTGAAGACGCGCCAAGCCGGTTCTGACTGCTCTAGCTCTCACGTGCGAGTGTGTGTGTGTGTGTGTGTGTGTGTGTGTGTGTGTGTGTGTGTGCGTGTGTGTGTGTGTGTGTGTGTGTGTGTGTGCGTGGCGTGCGTGTGTGTGTGTGTGTGGTGTGTGTGTGTTGTATGTGTGTGTGATCGTGTGTGTGTGTGTGTGTGTGTGTGTGTGTGTGTGTGTGTGTGTGTGTGCTGTGTGTGCTGGTGTGTGACTGTGTGTGTGTGTGTGTGTGTGTGGTGTGTGTGTGTGTGTGTGTGTGTGTGAGTGCGTGCGTGTGTGTAGTTGTGTGTGTGTGTGTGTGTGTGTGTGTGTGTGTGGTGTGTGGCGTTTGTGTGTGTGTGTGTGTGTGTGTGTGTGTTGTGTGTGTGCGTACGTGCGTGCGCGCGTGGGTTATGCGTGTTGTGCTGGCGCCGCGCGCGGTGTGTGTCTGAGAGACAGAGGGGTGGAAGAGGATAGAGAGAGAGAGAGTGGGTGAAAGAGAGAGAGTGAGTGAGAGAGGGGAAATCAAACGCTACACCACGCGATTGCGACACCACGCCGTTGCATCGCAATTAAGCGCACGAGTTAATTGTGCACCAAAATTCTACAATAGAGGGACACAGTGACCCGCGTCAGCTGCCGCACGCGACACGCACATCGCTGTAAGACAACACAATATCTTCACTCATCAGAAGACAGACAATGAAGATACATCGGCTAGCGCAATTTGCGGTCCGCTATCGTTAGCCCGCTAACACCCTGTCTCGCTAAGGCTGATGAGACACATTCCATGTATAACGTCTCTACTGTAATGACAGATCGTGCCGACAAACACACACGACAAACACACACACCAGACATTTGTCTTATACAGCTATATACTTTACCGCGAAACTCACACGACAAACAAACACACACACCAGACATATGTCTTATACAGCTATAGGCTTATTGCACCAGCCTTCACTGGTCACTGGTCAGCGTCAGTGAACTGCATCGACCACGATAACTACGGTTCGAACATCGCACCGGAGTCACGGTGTATATATTATACGTTATACTGCGTATATACTATATAACTAGACAGAGGGCACTCACTGGAGAGTGGCATACCTCGCGCAGCCATGTAACATGAATGCGTATAACAGCTGGCTCGCTGCTGGCTGCTGCCTGACTGAACGCCTTAAGGCAAGCTGCTGCTGACTGGACGCCCTAAGGCGAGCTGCTGCTGACTCGACGCCCTAAGGCGACTGCTGCTGAATCGATCGCGCGAACACTAGTGGCTACACACACACACGAACACACACACGAGACCGATTACATTAACCTCCTTGGCGGAGGTAATAATATATGCTAGGTGTATAACGTCGCGCTTTTCACAACCACGATATTCACACGACTACCACGGTAGCTTGAAAACCACACATACACCTTTACAGTAATTCAATTACCAGTCTGGCGAATGAAGCTTTTACTCTCTATATGGGAAGCCATCAGCAAGAGACAGACAATCAACTTCGCAGACTAATGACGTGGGCGACCCCTCGTGGCGCAAAAATACACTCAATCACGCGACGTGATTGTTATAGAAGCAGCGGTGTAACACTGGGAATAACTTGGACAACATGGAGGGAATAACTTGGGACAACAGCGGAGTAACATGGGAATAACTTGGGACAACAGCGGAGTAACATGGGAATAACATGGGAACAGCTGGAGTAACATGAGGAACATGCCAGCTGTATGCATCGCCAACCGATGACACGATATCGATCTATCTCTCGTTTAAATACTAATACATGTGAGTAGAAATACGTACTCGCGACGGACCCGTCTCAACTTTCCGTCGACTTCGATTTTACGTGGTAGCTGCCCCGAGGAAAAAACGTGCGTGCTGGCCTCTGGCAAATCCGCTCGCTACGTCGCATACGGGTCCATATAGTTCGATACACCAATTCGACAAAAAGAGGTCACTTGCATTCCTAGCACTCCTTTTCACCTAGCACGATCAAAGATCTTGAGATTGCCGCCTTTGAATAGTGTGTAAACCTACGTAAACCTGGGGAGATTTTCCCCTATAGTAATCCAATTTTTATTCATGATTACACACACTCGTGTATCACATAAAGCAGTGCGTCTGCTGATGCAATATCTAGCGAGACATCATATATTATGCCAATTGTTTCGTGAGCTTTCAAGAATTCGACACTGTAACGCACTGTATCGCGTTCACCCGAGAAATCATAAAGTACACACGCCTCGTGGCCGTTGATTAAAACAAGGTGATAAACCCTCTCGAAAAAATTGTTTTACACAACGCCAGTGACATAGAACTTGAGAAAACAGGCCAGCACAAAGTTTGCCTATACATTACCATAAATCAGAGAGAATATTAGCGGTAGCACATGTATAATAATTCCACCCTACATGTACACACATACACACACACAGCACACACGCACGCACGCACGCACGCACGCACGCACGCACGCACGCACGCACACAAACACAACACACACACACACTACAAACACACAGCACACACCCACACCACTCCCACACCCACACCCACACACACACACACGCACGCACACACGCACGGCACGCACACACACACCACAAACACCACACACACACACCACACACACACACACAACCACACACACACACACACACACACCACAAACACACACAGCACGCACGCACTGCGCGCACGCACGCGCGCGCGCAACACACACACACAACACATCACACACACACACACACACACCACAACACACAACACACCCCATCCCACACCCCACGCACGCACGCACGCACGCACGCACGCACGCACACACACACACACACACACACACACACACACACACACACACACTACAAACACACACCCACACCCACCACGCACACACACACACACACACACACGACGCACGCACGCACGCACGCACGCACGCACGCCGCACGCACGCACGCACGCACGCACGCACGCACGCACGCCACGCACACACACCACACACACACACACACACCACACCACATACACCACACAAACACATAGGCCCTACACACTACTGTCGGCCACATGCACCCGAAAATGCACCCAAACGCGTAACAGCACAACAAACACACGCGTTCCTATAGTCAAACAGCACTCACTCTATACCTACTCGTTAACTGGTACGGGGTGGTAGATGTATACTACTTACCATAATCTCCCGCTGAGAGCTTGTCAGCTGAGCCGTTGTTGAGTGTCGGCTACCACTGGGACACCCTGAATGTAGCCGGCTTGACTGGCGAATGTCGACTCACTGCAAACGAACGCAAGATCGATAACGAAACTGCGCATCAAAACATTTTCTCTGATCGCAGCAAAAATTTGAATTGCCTTATTACGTAAACACTCGTATGAACGCGTATGAAGATTTCCTGTCGCGGTAAAACAACACGCCCGGTATGAAAACACGCGCACGCGAGCGCAGTACACGCACCGCACGCACAGCACGGCACATGCACGCACGCACGCACAGCGCGGCACAACACGACACCCGCACAGCCGCAACCACAGCGCGCGCACACCACACAACACAGCAGAGATGCCAACACAATATTTGAAGCAATCTGTAGTTTCTGGCCATCAAATTAGTAGTTCGAGGTCACGTAGGGTCCGGCATGCCCCCGGAAACATTTGATTTCTGAGATGCAATTTCCTGCATTCTGAGGGTAAAAAATGACAATAAATTGAAAAAAAAAATCACAGTGAAATTCGTAGTTTGATACAAACTGGTCGTCGGTCCAAAAAGAATAGAAATTCGTATAAAATACGGATAAATCGTAGTGGTTGCATCTCTGCCACACCCACACGCGCACACACACACGTGCGCGCGCGTACGCACACACGCAATTCCAGAACTTAAATCCCGTAGAAATGGTCTACTAAAGATGGTTAAAAAATATCACATGGTCATCATACGTCGCATTCAACAGCCACACGAAATGCGAAGTGTATGCACCCAGCGTGTAACGAAATAACTTTGGAAGTAACCGTAAATTAGGCTATAGTACAGTAAACACCCGCATAAAAAAAAACCGTGATTTTAAGAACCTCCAGGCTGAAATTGGACAATAAAGCACCTATTAATATAACGAACTCTTCAGCCTGATAAATTAAACAGGTTCTTATATAAAAAAAAATACCGAAAATTACAGCAAACTGGGGCAATCCAAGTATGTGTGCTAGTAGTGCTACACCATTGGAAACTGTCTACTATTAGTCAAATAAATTTTCACAGCATTTGACCTTTCATTGTGTTTAATATGATAAGTAAATTAAAGGTGATAAATAAATTAACTCAAATAAATTTAAACAGACATATAATTTCTAATATTAAGCAGTTGGTTAATTAACTAGTGTCAATTATTCACTAATTAAAGCCAATTTTACCTAGATAATGTACACAATATCCCCCCACCCCCCCAAAAAACCTCTTCAACCTGAAACAGAAAATCATGGGTTCTTTTATGCGGGTGTTTACTGTATAATATGATACCGTAATTCAGCCACGAAATATATGAATAGAAACACTAACAATAGCGCGATTAGTTCCACGTGAGTTTTCATTAGTTTCATTGACGTGCACAATTAATAATTTCAATTAGTTATTACAACCACCGACAGGGTTAGCGAGTGGCTGCATGGTGGCGACAGGCGGTCAGTCGATACAGGGCTAAATTAGTCGCTAATAAAGGTCGCTATAGAGCCAAATTAATCATGAGAAGTAAATGTCGCTTTAACCCGTTCAACAGTACATGGACGCGATGGTTAGAAGCTTGTCTTTTCACTTCCTTACGGCTTGGTGGATGGACTTATATACTAGCCGTTACATGACATGCGTAATGCGTTCGCTCTCAATCGGTACCTCACACAAAATAATTCGTTAACACACATTAACGCACATTAACGCACATTTACATACATAAATAACGTCGTTATTAAAGTGGATAAACCTCGCAACGAAAAGCCTGAATACACCTACTGTGAGCATAATTGCAGTACATGCAAGCATCACGAAATGTTCTCATTATCTTCAGCCTTATCAGTTCTCATTGATCGTGAGCCAGAAATGTGCTCCGAAGTTGAGATTTTGAAAACTCCGTCCGTCGGGGTTTCGGCGTATAGATAGTAGCAACAGTAGGCCTACGCTAGCGCAAATAGTTCCTGGAACGAAAACACTATATTTGTTTCTTGATTTCATAAGTAATGTAGATATAACATATGTCATGAGTTAAACAAATTTCACAATTTCGTACTGCGTAAACATCGAACAATAATGTATGTAAAGTAATAAATGTGTTATCATAGAAAAGAACTGTTAATGCAGCACAACGTTCTGTAAACACCAATACAAGTACAAATACCAATACCAAAACCAGACCCAATAGCAATGCCAATACCAATACCAATACCAATACCAATACCAATACCAATACTAATACCAAAACCAATACCAATTCCAAACCCAATAGCAATTGCTAATACCAATACCAATACGAATACGAATACCAATACCAATACCAATACCAATACCAATACCAATACCAATACCAATAACCAATAACCACGCGTTTTAATCAACCCTTCGTCATTTACAGATCGCGTTGGTGACGTCACAGTTATAGTCTATCATCACTCGTTATCATTTATCCGGGGGGAGGGCGGGGGGTCGAAATCGCAAGTGTCACTACGTACGAGAGACGACAGTGACGAGAGAGAAACCACTGATATTGTACAGAGCGCTATAGTAGTCCGACGACGGGGCCGGTCGCCGCGCTTGTGTAGTGTAACGTACAACCTTATCATTATACATCGCAGGCAGAACGCGGTAGCCGGTGCTTGGAGGGGGAGGGGGAGGGGGA
>NW_014577650.1:143434-144115 GCF_000485595.1 Priapulus caudatus | reverse complement strand
TTGTGTGTGTGTGTGTGTGTTTGTGTGTGTGTGTGTGTGTGCGTGTGTGTGTGTGCGTACGTGCGTGCGCGCGTGGGTATGCGTGTGTGCGCGCGCGCGTGTGTCTGAGAGACAGAGGGGTGGAAGAGGATGAGAGAGAGAGAGAGTGAGTGAGGGAGGGGGAATCAAACGCTACACCACGCATGCGACACCACGCCGTTGCATCGCAATTAAGCGACGAGATTAATTGTGCACGAAAATTACTACAATAGAGGGACACACTGACCTCGCGTCAGCTGCCGCACGCACACGCACATCGCTGTAACACAACACAATTGTAAAACAACACAATCTCTTCACTCATCAGAAGACAGACAATGAAGATACATCGCTAGCGCAATTTGCGGTCCGCTATCGTTAGTCCGCTAACACCGTCTGCTAAGGCTGATGAGACACATTCCATGTATAACGTCTTACTGTAATGACAGGTCGTACGACAAACACACACGACAAACACATACACCAGACATTTGTCTTTTACAGCTACATACTTTACCGCGAAACTCACAAGACAAACACACACACACCAGACATATGTCTTTTACAGCTATAGGCTTACTGCACCAGTCTTCACTGGTCAGTGGTCAGCGTCATATAAGCGTCATATCAGTTCATATGCGTCAGTCAGCGTCATATCAGTTC
>NW_014577650.1:122456-134956 GCF_000485595.1 Priapulus caudatus | reverse complement strand
GCTACTTTTTACATTCTAGTTCTCTCGTGTCCTGTAAAATTGTCTACAGCGTTTACGATTGTCAGTAGACGTGCGTCGTACTGCATGTCTTTGCTTAACCATGACTTACCGGATTACGGATAACAAGCGGATATGCGAGCACGGGGCTGGGTAGCTGTCAGATTCTCATAGCCGTGGGAGAGTTTTGCCCCTGCACAGTAACAATGAGCATTCAGCCCATATCCCCGCAACACAATGCCTGCCACATAAACATCCTTCTCACAGACATCTACACACGCGGTGCACTACAATTTAAATAACATTAGCTTCTCTTCCAGTGTAAAAGTAAAAAGAACCATGTGGAAAATTTTACGTAAAATGTTTGCACGTGCTCGTGGAAATAGGTTTACTCCTAAATAGTATAGTTAACATTGATTTTCACAATTTCCAAGTGTTTTTCAAATGCGCCAGCAGCTAATAAACAAAACATATTAAAATGAGACAACTAAACACATTCGTTACTTGCAGCAATATTATTTAATTGCTGTTTTAATCATTTATTTCTAAAAATATTTTTCCATGAAATAACTGCACTGGGAAGGCACATCGGGAGGGGTTCATTGTCACAAATAATATAACACAGTGACACCTGGTGGCAAACATGTTCATGAACGCGCTAACACGAAGAAAAGTCATTTTACTAACTAATTACCAAACGATACATTCTACTGCAGTTAATAGCCTTTCAGATTAGAAAATTTAATAATGTTGTGTAGAAAACTGTAACAGTCATGTAAATTAAAAATGTACTATTATTCTATGATTCTATTTTCTAGTTTTCATATTAGTCTTGGAGTGATATCCACTCAGGAACTCAATCAACGGCACATACATAAATTATAAACTGTAGAGACACACATTCTACACCAAGAAAATTTCTCAAGCCACTGCATTTTGGAGACTAAATACAGGTATTTTATACAGGCATGCTGCAACTATCTAGTATTGCCTATTAATTGCCAATTAATTTTCTATTAGTGTGACGAGGCTATGCAGTAATTATTTATTCAGGTGGACACAATCAAATATTGAAATTCTCTTCCTGTGAAACATTGTCCTCATTCTCTCATACAATGTTGCACTTTGTGTCTTCTACAGAGGCTATACAAGTTCTTGTTAATTTTAACACCGAAAAAAGACGAGGAACAAGTTATACCATCACTGCCTGATAGAGGAGGGCACACGCTAATTGGAGGAAATTGGAGTGAGCTAGCTCGAAAGTTATTAGCAGGCCAAAGATTTTTGCAATAGCGTGATCTAGGACATATAGCTTATCTGAATGTTCATCGGTATTAAATGAAATGTTTGTATCACTGCATTTGATTTCCTTGGACTGAACTTTGCAACATTAATTACATTGCATTAATTACATTATATTAATTACATTACATTAATTACATTCAGTTTTTCCATTTTCACTGCTACTCTACTCGTAGACGCATTTACATTTCATAACAAAATGATAAAAATGCACGACTGCAGGGGCGTGTACAGGGGGGGGATCCAGGGGGTCCGGATCCCCCCCCTGCTCGCGCAGAAAACGCATCTAAGGGGGTCTAATTTCAAAATTTTCTGACCCCAGACCCCCCTTCGCGTGCTCGCAAGTTTGGGTTACGGTTAGCCCCCCCCCCCCCGGTACAAATCTTCTACATGCCCCTATAGTCACATTTTCAACTTGCTCAACATCTTCAACTTGACAACATCTTTAACAGGCACATAGGCCGTTTCCATAATAAACTGATGGACACAAATTTCAACTGGTAAATGTGATTTGCCTCCAACATCTTAATGATTATGTACTCTCGTTCGCCTAGTAATTCCACATAAATGCTATTTAAATGCTTTGCTACACTACACAATCTTATTACATGCATCCCACCATGCGCAAATTCACAAAAGCTATAGCTGGTAGGAAATCATGTGTGCCAAATTTGTATGCCACTCACTTTTTTCACATCGCTAGGGCACAAAAATACACAGCAATTTGCCTCCATCTTAGTATCAGCCCATAGCCCAGTATTCACTTGTTCAAATTACCACTAATGCACTTGGTTACAACTTAATTTACTCAGAGAAATTTTGTAAAATCCAGCAGAAACCTCACTCTCTATGGCAATATAAATGGAAACAACTGCCCGTTTATAAATATATTATAATCTGAAAATCCTTGTCAGCACAATTCGATTGTTTGGCCAATGAAAGTAGTCATGCAAGTGACGTACATGTTTTGCACAAATCATCCTGGATAGGCTTGGAGCAGGGATTGCTTTAGGGCTTAAAAGTAGCAAGCACTTGAATCCAGAATACAGTGTATACCACCTTACTGATGTACAAAAATGCAGTCAGTCGCTCTCATTTACATTGCCATCATGATGCATGATGGTGATGATGATTATGTAAGGAGGCCCAGTATAGAATTTAGCCCATTCAGTCTTTAGTAATCCATTAACATTTGGAATTTTTAGTTTTACATTCGTAGACATTCTGTATTGGGATTGGGGCCTCTGGAAATGTGATTCCACCTATGTTTAAATTTCCCCTGGTCAATTATTGTGATCACTTCATCAGGGGTGCTCCAGCTGGTTCCGTCGGTTGCGCTACAAGGAGTGGCTGGATGAATGAAGAGCTATTCATTGAATATTTGAATCATGTTATTCGGCATACACGATGCAGTAAGGCGCACAAGATTCTACTAATCCTGGACAACCACTATTCACACATTACGCTGCAAGCTGTTGACCTGGCTAGAGATAATGGAATTGTGATGCCTACTTTACCACAACATACATCACATCGCCTCCAGCCTCTAGACAAGTCTGTGTATGGACCTTTCAAGAAGGCATACAATCGAGCAATGGATGCATGGATGCAGTCAAATCCTGGGAAGACAGTCAGCATCTATGACATCCCATCAGTAGTTAACGACAGCACACCTGGCATCGATGATTCCTGCAAATGTTTTATCTGGTTTTCGCAGCACTGGTATTTTTCCGTTTAACAGGGACCTGTTCACAGATTTAGACTGTGCACCAGCTGCAACAACTGATCGTGACATGGATGTTGAGGCCAACTAAGAGGCAACAGATGAACCAAATGATGATGGCAATCCCAATATCGAAGATGAGCAGGATAATGCTGGCCGTGATGTGTGGGTGTTTGATCCACCGATTGGGCTATCAACGTCATCAGGAACAACCAGCCAGAACGTATCTCCCATGGCAGCTGCAAAATCGACCACACTTCCTGATTCTGGTGAGGCATATGTGTCACCATCTGCAGTTCTTCCCGTTCCAAAGGCTGGGCCTAGGAAAAAGACAACTAGAAAGGAAAAACAAAGGCTGTACAAAGATCTTCACTGACACCCCTGTTCGAGATGGAATTGCTGAAGCCCTAGAACAGCATTGCCAGAAGAAGACCAAGACAACTGCAAAAAAGACTCTGTTCAATAAAAGCAGAAAACGAGTGACGCATGCCAAGGTTGATGACCAGACTAGTAGTTCCGACCAAGAATCGGAGTTTGAATATGATGACGAATCTACAGATGAGGAAACATTCGAAGACACCAAGACAAGCGATGGTGATTTTGTTGTGGTGAAAGTTGCAGGAAAGTCGCGTGTTGTAAATTATATTGCCCGGGTGGATGTAGTAGAGGGTGATGAGTTTGAAGGGGTGTTCCTGAAGAAGGTGGCTGGTAAAGTTGATACTGAGGACACTGGCTTTATTCCAAATATGGATGACCCGGCTTACTTCATTCAAATTTAGCCCATTTAGCTCGAGCCAACCCATTACCGTGTGAACGCGGTATTACTAATACTATTAGTATTAGTGTCTAATGAGTAATGTAAATTGTAATGTCTAATGACATAATGACACTGACAGTATAAATACTCTAATGACAGCAGTAATGTATTCACTGCCACTGGCACTGGCAGCAAGAACCAGTCCGCACTCCGCACCTGCAGGCTGCAGCTACAGCACACACGCAGCTATTGACTGTATATATTAACTAATATATGTTCATATATGTACTAATATATGACTAATATATGTTAATAACTTAATATATATAGTCCATGGCAGCGTGTGTGCTGTACTCTGTAGCTGCAGGTGCGGACTGGTTCTTGCTGCCAGTGACAGTTATGTAGAATTCGATCTGCTCTAGAGTAGATGCCGACGGCACGTTTACTACACCGGTGTCGACGAATTAAACAATTATGCGTGTATTATGACTAAATTATCATTAATTTAAAATAGCTCCAGCGTTTATAAATGCATTGACAACATAATGCATCAACATTTTATCGAAAACAACATACAACACCTACTTCGTCGTGGAAGCTGCCATATTTTCCCATTGATTTTGATTCCTGGAAAGTTGATTGGTTGAATGTATTCTGACGCAACCATCGAGAGATGACGCGTCATACAGAATGTTCGCTGACGTGTCACTTTAAAGAAGAACCAATCAGCGTTAGACAGCTTTCGCTAATCCAGCCAATGAGCGAGAGCCACGATCCCGGCATTGCTTTTGCCATAAAAGCAGACCGAATCTCGTATCCTGGTAAAAGTTTCCTGGTATTTCTTCAAGAACAGACTGGTTGGATCCATTCTACAGAGACACAACAAGTGTGTTTTGTCATTTCGTCTACTAGTGACGTCTACATAACAAGGTAAGTGAATGTCATCGTTTTAATTGTAATTTATTAACAAATTGAGAAGACACCGGGATTTATCATTTGGGACAGCTGTACACTCGTGCACTCAACGTGGCACGGGCAGTGTGCTGTCCTTAGTTATGCAGTGGTTAAAATTGTGAATAGCTGTGACGTGTAATAGTATAACTAACTACTTGTCAACTTGGTGTATAACCGTTTCGAAGTCTAAATTTGTCTCGTACTATTTCAGATTTAAAATGAACAAGTTATTCTTCACATTATGCGTTGTGGCGTTTGCCACACACGCGGTTTTTGCTGATGATGACGATGACAAAACTCAGAAAGACAAGGGCGTTGGAACCGTGATTGGAATTGATCTTGGCACAACATACTCTTGGTAACTATCATTGTTTTACTATACGAAAATGTTACAGGTTTTAATAATATTACATTCGTGAATTAGTGATTCGGGTGTACAGTAATGTCAGTATCATGTTCAATTACGCACATGATTAGAATTTGAACTGTGTAAAGAAAGCTGGAACCGACTTAATAGAATGTGTTCAATGTTTCATGAGGATTTTAATATATTTGGGATATACCTGGTGAGGTATGGAGCCATTGAGGTTACAATGGCGGTAAGGGTTCAAACGGGTTTCTGTGAATTCCTGCTGTACCTATAGACAGTTTACTTGTCAGACCTGTTAGTTTTAATACTGATTGCCTGATATTCTGTATCAATTAAAACAACATTCTCATGTGATTGAAGTAGTCTGAGCATGTAACAATAGTCGAACATTGCTTTTAGGGTGAATTCAGCTGTGTTTGTATAGATCATATAACGATTTGCATGTATAGCATTGTGCATATGGTTCATATCGCACAGCTATATATATATATATATTTGAAAAAAGAATAATCCAACATTTCGTTATACACTAGCGCTTTCATCTTTACAGATTCTATAAAGATAAAAATGCTTGTGTGTTCAGAATGTTGGAGTATTATTTTTTCAAATATTAACAACTGAATATCGTGAAACCCAAGAACTTTTCTACTATATATACATATGTATATATATTATGCATATAGCTAGAAGCTCGTCTAGTTGTTTGTGGCGGCACCGCGTTCCAACGTCGACCTTGCGTTTTTAACCCAGCGTCGGCGTCTTCAAGAACGGCCGCGTTGAGATCATTGCCAACGACCAGGGGAACCGCATCACGCCATCTTACGTTGCATTTACGGCGGAGGGAGAGCGGTTGGTGGGCGACGCCGCCAAGAACCAGCTGACGAGCAACCCGGAGAACACGGTGTTCGACGTGAAGCGCATGGTCGGTCGCGACTGGACGGACTCGGCGATCCAGCACGATATCAAGTTCTTCCCGTTCAAGGTGGGAACGAGTGCGAGTGTGTGTGGGGGGGGGCATGCGTGAGCGCGTGTGTGTGAGTGTGTGAGGTGTGTGCGGATGTGTGTGCGCGTGCGCGTGCGTGGTGTGTGGGAGTGCGTGTGCATGTGTGCATGTGTGCATGCGTGCGTGGTGCGGAGCTCGATGTCCCGTGAAACGCGTGACTGTAGTCACAACTATGAACATCTCGGTAGAATGATCATCTTTTCCTGAGGGATGCTTGTGGCATTTCTCCTCGGTGGCCATAATACGGTGAACCCATCTCTGTAAAGTAGCTGCCTACCTTAGCCGTCTACCTCGAGGGGCCGTCGTATAGTTTGAAAAGCAAGTTCTACTATAGACCCTCAGTTTCCTTCTTGGTAGTATATCATGTTGATAAGTTGATGCGGTTCATTTGGGAGTGGGCGAGCAGGAGTCTTGCATGTCAATGTGGTTCATGGCGACTGTGAGAGGAAAGACGGAATCTAGATGGCCGACCTCTATATGCAGGTGAAGAACAAGAACAACAAGCCGATGGTCGAGCTGATCGTCGACGACAAGCCAACGATGTTCGCTCCCGAAGAGATCTCGGCAATGGTGCTCGGCAAGATGAAGGAGACCGCTGAGGCGTACCTGGGCAAGGAGGTGACCCACGCCGTCGTCACCGTGCCGGCGTACTTCAACGACGCGCAGCGGCAGGCGACGAAAGACGCCGGAACGATCGCTGGCCTCAACGTGATGCGCATCATCAACGAACCGTAAGTGTCGCGACGTCGTCTCGTGTCGCGTCTCGCCCTACGATGCAGTCAAACTGATATAGATCAGCACTTGTTTATATATAAAGGCCAGGGGCACGTCCAGTGTTTCCCTCAGGAGCGGCTCTTTATGGTAGGGGCATGGCATGCGCTAGTACTAGTCTCAGTACCGATGATGATGAACGAATATTTGCTAGCAGAGATCCGCTGATGAGTTTTTGGTTTACCACCAAGATCGCTGAGGTACTAATTGCTACATTCGATACTGTTCTGTGTCCGTCGTTGGCGCGTATCGTTACACATTTTTCCGTACTTCGTGTAGGACTGCTGCTGCGATTGCTTACGGTTTGGACAAGAAGGAAGGCGAGAAGAACGTGTTGGTGTTCGATCTTGGTGGTGGAACCTTCGATGTGTCTCTGCTCACCATTGACAATGGTGTCTTTGAGGTCATCGCTACCAACGGTGACACACATCTCGGTAAGCAGCAGCAGTTTTTGCTACGGCGTTTTATTTTACGATGGTGAAAGAAGTGCCCGTGATGACCATAAGCTACTGTTGGACAAGCAATGACAATCAGTTAATTTGTACGTCAGTCTGAGGCATGTAATGCTATCATCGTTACCTCTCGCGTTGCAGCGATTGTTTTCATTCGAGAAAAGCAACGCGGCTGCTACATTCGTCGTACGTTGTTACAGGTGGTGAGGACTTTGATCAGAGAGTAATGGACCACTTCATCAAGCTGTACAAGAAGAAGACCGGCAAGGACATCAGGAAGGACAACCGGGCCGTGCAGAAGCTGAGACGCGAGGTGGAGAAGGCAAAGAGGACGCTCAGTTCCCAGCACCAGGCCAGAGTCGACATCGAGTCGTTCTTCGACGGTGAGGACTTCTCAGAGACACTGACGAGGGCTAAGTTTGAAGAACTGAACATGGTAAGTCGTGGCGCTGCGTCAGATAAGCGTCTGTAGTTACTTAAACTTAACTTTACTTAACTTTACTCTAATTACTTTAATTTACTTTAATTTGGTTTTATTTTTTTAATTAATTTAACTTTACTCGCCTGCCCGGCAGTAAAAATGCTACAATATTTTCCATACGTGGAATTTAAACCCTTTAATCCTTATGAGGGTTCATAACCGCTTGCTCTCCTTATGACTAGGATAGCCAGTCTGTCAGTAACACTCCTACAGTGTTCCCACGCATGCCGATACACTCGTGATCGCATTGGTCTCTTGAGCTTATCAGCTTGTTTGTGATTGCATTAATTAGTATCTTGAGCTCGTCTGCATGTTTGTGCTGTCCCGTCACTCGGGGCGATCGTTGATTGTGACGCGTTTGCTTGTCGCGCAGGATCTGTTCCGCTCTACGATGAAGCCTGTACAGAAGGTGCTGGAGGATTCTGACCTACAGAAGCAGGAGGTCGACGAGATCGTACTCGTTGGCGGATCCACCCGCATCCCGAAGATCCAGCAGCTTGTCAAGGAGTTGTTCAACGGCAAGGAGCCGAGCCGCGGCATCAACCCGGATGAGGCGGTCGCGTTCGGCGCTGCAGTGCAGGCCGGCGTGCTCGGCGGAGAGAGCGAGACCGGTACGTACGTGTGTGTGCACGCGTGTGTGTGTGTGTGTGTGTGCGTGTGTGTGTGTGTGTGTGTAACATCTTGTGTTAGGAGAGTGGGGGTATCTCTAGCAAAGAGGATTCTTGCAGACCATTTCTTTAGCAAAGGGGATCCTACAGAGTGGCAGTCTCTTTTACAAAGAGGACAGTAGCTAAGCAGCAATTCATTAGTAGAGAGGCTCCTAGGATAGGTGCAGAACAATAGAACAATATAACAAATAGATTCCACGTAGTGCTTCTATTAAAAAATATCTATTCGCGTCTATTCGTTGGGGTGCTCGTAATTTAGCAGATGAGTTTCACCGTTTTGCTTTTCATGTTTTATAATTCGGCAGCAATGTATTTCTGTTTTCTGGAAGTTGAGCATAAATTTGTTGTGATGTGAATGCTCATGCGTGAGCCAACGTGTATGAATATCTGAATTTGGGAAATTCGTCGTTCAGTTGGCGATCTAGGTTGTGTCGTATGCCAGCTGATGATATGACGTTGAGTTGTGCCATGATAAAAAATATTGTTTGTTTGCCCTCACCCGACCGACCTGCCAAAAAGGGGCCGACTAAAAAATCCCTTTTTCTTTTCTTTTTTTTCTTTAACAAATTGTATCACTGTAAATTATATAAATCTCTAGGCAATACATTATGTACCAAGCAGAAGAAACATTCAACATAAAAGGTATCTCCACACAAGCACACCTGAGCATGTAGACACCGCGCTGAATTTGTAAAAAGACCCCTGCCTTGAAAAAAAAAAAAGTAAAGCCGACCTACCTACCCAAACTTCAGCCTGGGTCGGGTGAGGTCAAACAAAGATTTTTTTAATTGATGTCGTGACGTTGAGTGACGGCTCCTTGCTTGCTTACAGGTGACCTGGTGTTGTTGGACGTTAACCCGCTAACGATGGGCATCGAGACGGTCGGTGGTGTGATGACCAAACTCATCCCTAGGAACACTGTGATCCCCACCAAGAAATCTCAGATCTTCTCCACCGCCTCCGACAACCAGCCAACCGTGACGATTCAGGTGAGTGGCTCGGGCGAATTTTTACCCAATGTGCCTAGCGAAAACCCCACCCTCACCAACCGAACTCCAAGACTGATATCCACACATATCCCCAACCATGTGCAAATACCCTCGACCCAGTATTAAATGCCCTCACCTTCCAGTACCAAATACCCTCACCTCCCAGTACCAAATGCCCTCACCACAGTTACCAAATGCCCTCACCCGAGTAACGACACCCAGTAGCTGACGTGCCGAATGCGTTTTCTTCGACGATCGTTCGGCGAGTTCGATTTACCCGCGACATTCCCGCACTCGCGCCTGAACTCTCGCTGACCTCTTGCTTCAGGTGTTCGAGGGTGAGCGACCGATGACGAAGGACAACCACCTGCTCGGCAAGTTTGACCTGAACGGCATCCCGCCGGCGCCGCGCGGCGTGCCGCAGATCGAGGTGACGTTCGAGATCAACGTCGACGGCATCCTGCACGTGTCCGCCGAGGACAAGGGCACGGGCAAGAAAGAGAAGATCACGATCACGAACGACCACAACCGGCTGTCGCCCGAGGACATCGAGCGGATGATCAACGACGCCGAGAAGTTCTCCGACGAAGACAAGAAGGTGAAGGAGCGCGTCGAGGCGAAGAACGAGCTCGAGAGCTACGCGTACTCGCTGAAAAACCAGCTCGGCGACAAGGAGAAGCTGGGCGGCAAGTTGTCGGACGACGACAAGGCGACGATCGAGCGGCTTGTCGACGAGAACATCGCCTGGCTGGAAGCGAACCCGGACGCGGACATCGATGACCTGAAGCAGCACAAGAAGGACATGGAAGCGGAGATCACGCCGATCATCTCGAAGCTGTACGAGGGCGCGGGCGGGCCGCCGCAAGATGGCGCCGAGCCGAGCGAGGAGGAGGAGCACGACGAGTTGTAGTTGCACTGCCTTTTGTCGCGTTACGGGTTTTCAGGAGACCGGCGGCCTCTGATTGGACGCCCGCCCGAGATCACTCGCTGTGATGCAGCGCACGCGCACGGTGTTTCTTCCGCCAGAGAGAGGCTGCAGCCTTAGGGGGCGTTGGTGGTAACTCTAGTGATCTTGTTCTCTGTCTACTCCCTAGGGGGCGTATGTATCGGTAGTGGCTGTCTGGGTCTGTTTCATCACTGCCGTATTCCACAAGATTGCTTGACACGAGCCGAGCAGGGATCCCCTAATCACAGGTGTACGTTTCTTGCGCCAACTTAACTATCGTTCTACGTAAACTGATCGGTGGCGATGGTCGAAGGTGGTGTATCAAGTCAATAGCTGTATATTGTCCATCACATTGATGTCTGCACTGGGGTTAAAACGTCAGGGGAGGGAGGTTGGGGAGGTATTTGTTTGTGTGTGTGTGTACATGTGTGTATTATTTTGTAGGATTCTGGTATTCTACATGGAGTTGGTCGTTGATAGTTGATTTCTCTTCCCTAAGTAAGAGCTATTGGAAAATTAATAAGTTAATCATTAGATATCATTGTTTTGTTTTTATCTAAACACGTTGTAAATTATTATGCAGTTAATCTGCGCATGACCGGGATGAAAGGCAGTGTATGAGATTTTGACTTATCACAGTCTTTTGTGTATAAAAATAAATACTTTTTATACTTAATTTCACACTCTTAATTGTTTACTTGTAGTTGTAGCTGCTGCCAACTATAGTCAAAGTCATGTGAATCTTGATCATGTGGCAACATGAGTCAAAACTAGCGATTCTAGCCAATAGAACCTCGTGAAAAGCAAAAGCAACAATTCGGGGACGTAGCCTGCGGAGGGGGGGGGGAGGTGAGCTGCCCCCCTAGATTTTGGAGCCAAAAAAAATAAAAATTCTACTAAAACAGAATTGTCGTAGTCAGAACGAAGGCTGTACATGTACTCAAAAGTGCCTCAAATACCAACTCCTGCTATCTACATTTTCAACATTTTCTGTTTATCACCCTCTCCTTGAAATCCTGGATCCGCCACTATCCACTATCTGCCCCCTAGGAATTTGCTCAGCCTATGGCCCTGTGAGCGGTGCTTTCATTTTCTCCACAACCAGCATATAATTTTCTCTTCGTACATAGTCGCATCGATCCGCCGATAACGATATTTCGAACTATAGGTTATGAATTTGCGCGAATTTTAGTGCGGGGACATAAATAAGCCAAACAAACGAGAGTAAGAGAACAATTGCGCATGATCACAAAAAGCAATGGCCGTGAACCTTGGTAAATGTAAAAAACCGACTTGTTAAAAAACTGGCATAGAAACGCGTCGCAATAATGCATAGTGTTTGCTATTTGTGTCATGTCAAGTTTGGAAGCAAAACGCCCCCTTCGCATATATCCTCTGAGGCAATTGGGAGCCTTCAGCTTACAAGAGAGCCCCAAGTCAATATATCGCTTGAAAACACGTCAATATATTAATCTAGGTCGTGTGTCGGAGTACAAATTCAACTACGATTGGTCAAAAATTGTGAAAACGCATTTTATCAAAACTACTTTTCAACGACATAATTACAGATATTTAATGTACAATAGAATAGTGCGTTCATTTACACATTTCGAAATAAGTAGCTGACATGAATATCCCCGCATAGATATATATATTCGTACTTTTTCTATCCGTTTTGTTGTTTTGCCTTATTTGTGAAAGTGAAAGCGTTTAAATATTAGCTCGCGTTCTAGAAATCAGTAATAACGCCCGACACAGATACCATTGTTAAAATGATAGTGCAAACTTGTAGACCGATGGGTTTGTAGGTGTGCTCCCCCCCCCTCCTCTCTTCCTGTGCGTGCGTGCGTGCGTGCGTGCGTCCGTGCGCTTGCGTGCTTGCGTCCGTTCGCTTGCGTGCGTCCGTGCACGAGTGTGTATGTAAGTGAGAGAGGGAGAGGAATCATGAGAGTGTGTGTGTGTGTCACTGTGTGTGTGTGCGTGCGTGCGTGCGTGCGTGCGTCCGTGCGCTTGCGTGCTTGCGTCCGTTCGCTTGCGTGCGTCCGTGCACGAGTGTGTATGTAAGTGAGAGAGGGAGAGGAATCATG
>NW_014577650.1:117476-120834 GCF_000485595.1 Priapulus caudatus | reverse complement strand
GAGAGAGAGAGAGAGAGAGAGAGAGAGAGAGAGAGAGAGAGAGAGAGAGAGAGAGAGAGAGAAAGAGAGAGAGAGAGAGAGAGAGAGGGGGGGGGAGACTGCAAGCAGTGATGAGTGAATAAGTATAATAATACCTAGGTATTATTAGCTCTTGGTATAATGTAGGTAGGTTTATTACCTCCGCCAAAGGGTTGGCAGGAGGTTATGTTTTCACCGGCGTGTGTTTGTTCGGCGTGTGTTTGTTGGTTTGTGGGTTTGTTTGTGTACAGCCTAACTGAAAAAGTTATGGACGGATTGTCATAAAATTTTCAGAATAGGTCAGAAATGCGCTAACTTAGAATTGATGAGAATTTGGTGGTGATCCGGATCCAATTAATTAATTAATTAATTAATAAAATTTTCAGGATAGGTCAGAAATGAGGTAACTTCGAATTCATTACATTTTGGTGGTGATCCGGATCCAATTAATTATTTAATTAATTAATTAATTAATTTTGTTAAAGTGAGAGAATTGAGCTGCCTTGGCGGAGATCTGCGTTCTCCGAGTGCTCTAGTTGTGTATGTGTTTGTTGCGACATACACAAACGCAACCCGCAGAGTCTACCAAGACAAGACTGTCCGACGACCACGAAAATCAGAAACAGAACTCTCCCGATCTCTTCCGCCACCTCCCTTGTATGGAAGTCCTATTTCTCTCTCTGACCCATACATGGGCTCCCCTTTGCTCTCGCCAATTCGGGGGCGCTCTACCCCAATTAACCACCTAATGGTGCCACCCCCTGGTCCGCGTCCTTGCTGGTTACCCGCTTTTATGGTTTGTTACTTTTTCGTGAATGCTAATGACTATTTACGGCTGTCGCCTCCACTAGGAATCGCAAACAGGATAACTACGTCATGCAGAACGCCGTGCAGATACGTCGTGTGGGACTCAAGGCGGTTCCCACTCGCGTGATCTTTCTTTATTATTTTATTTTTTCATGTATTTTCCCTCACAATCTACGTCTCTATGTCGCAATATGGAACTATGGTTCCGCAACACTACATTTGTGTCTCTTGGTGGTGCCAGCATCATCTCGCGTAAGACTAATTAATTAGATAACACGTGCTACATCACGACCCACACGCAGTGAATCGTGCACAAGGCTAAATGATCCGTATATTATTATAATATAAGAGCCAGAGCAAACAGAGACGACGAGTAAACACCATTGCGAGTTGTCTATCGCAGACGCAATTTCATAACTCCTACCACACTGAAAAACGACAGTTTTATGAATAACATTGGGCACAAACTGGGTCCACGCGCGGCATATATAGGTCAAACATATATAGGCGGCTTGAATATGTATATATAGCCAACAGTTCTTGTGACAGACAATGCGGCCGTTATAAAGATACGTACGGTAGTCGTGACATCCTCAAAATTGTCCTGCACTTACTATACTATACAAAAACTAGGCATCGTAACCATAGCTGCCTAATCAGAATTGTGCCGATTATACCGCAATTCTCATCGGGTCACCAGCTACGAGATGCGATATATATCAGGTCGATCTAACATGGGGTAGTATCAGTTGTCAGCGGCAGCAAGCGTCGGCGGAGGCAGTAACGAACTACTTATTTGTGTTGATTTCGAACTTCGTGCGGCTATCGGCACCAGCACGTACGCTACCAGTCCGAGAGGTCTGGTCAGGTGAGATCAGGAGCTTATAAATGTAATTATAGCTTATAAATGGCTTATTCCATTTATAAGCTCCTGGTGAGATGACAGTAGGGTCCCTATATACAGGGGTTTGTCTATATTCAGGCCGGTACAGGAGATAATTTGCATATATACAGACGACAATGGCGCCCCGCAGCGGACGCGCTAACTTTGTGCGATTCTGAACTCGTAAATTCCCGTTAATTTTTAACATGGAAAGCATACCATGTAACTAAATTTCATAACTAGAGGGCCCGTTGTCAGAAACGTCAAAAGTAGTTATGATATCATCAGAAGTAGATAATAGGGAATTTTATCTACCCTATTATTTACCCTTCTCTATTATCTACTTCTGATATCATGTGTATAATTATAATGTCATAATTTTTGAAGTGACGTGCTGCGTGAAAGTATTGAGATTTAATACTTACGTACGATACTCGTAACTATATGTTGTGAATCTGTGAATTCTACGACTCAGCGTGTATTGTGATTGTTGACATGTGAGACCGTGCCTTTAATTATAGCTAATCCTTGTACGTGTCAAATATATATATATATATATAGGAGTACGTATATGCGTTGACACAAGCTTATGGGCACTGATGCTTGCCTAACCACTTACAAAACATCGCAGTTCTACTATGTAGTTTTCACTCTCTTTCAGAAATTTTATTCGAAGACCGATCGAAGCTCTGACAAAGAAGCGGAGATGGGGAAAACAAGGCTTCTCATATTAGCAGCTATCCTCGTGATATCGGTGAGCGGCGCCTGGTAGATCGCTGGCTTCAACTAATTTCCTTGCGCGTTTTCTTTAAACGTCGTTCGCAGAGATATGTGTTTAAGGAGAGCTAGGTGTCTCCGTTGGTATACTATATGAGTTGCCGCATGCTGCACGATCTACTGCTTAGCATTAGTTGCTGGTTTACATTGCGAAAAGAAGAGGCACAAGTATTCTAGCACAAGTTGTCGTGGGATGGCGCGCTCTGGTTAGTTGATATCAAATTGAATAAGAGCAAAGATTAGCGGGCCCAGCAGTTCCAGAAGTGGTGTGATCCGTGATACGTCATCTTTGAAGGGCCCCGCCCCCGCCATGATGTCTGACTAACGATATATTAACAATATATGCATAATTATTGCATATAATATATGAATATTATATTAATTAATATATTAACTGAAAATTACTGCCTTCGTGAACAGAGCACGCGAATCATAAAATAGAACAAAAATCTAATAAAAGCTTAGTCTAGCACTTCTGTGTTTGCGTACTCGTAAATTGGTAATGTAACAACTAAATTACTATAATAATTACTATAATAAGGCGTAATTACACGCCCATATGAACTGGTAACAAACCCACTGCGCGTGAGTTATCACATCACCATGTTTTGTAAAATTGCTCTTATATATATGTCATCGTTGTTTCTGTTTCAGATTACGTTGGTTCACGCAAGTGGATATGGTTACGGTGGCCATGGTCGCAGCAGAGGAGGAGGTTACGGAAAAGGGAGAGGTGGATACGGTCATGGCGGAGGCGGATACGGAAAAGGAAGAGGTGGATACGGTCATGGCGGAGGCGGATACGGAAAAGGAAGAGGTGGATACGGTCATGGCGGAGGCGGATACGGAAAGGGAGGGGGTGGGTACGGTAAT
>NW_014577650.1:103940-117451 GCF_000485595.1 Priapulus caudatus | reverse complement strand
AATATAAGATATCTTGGCCGTTTGGAAGATTGCTGAGAATTGAAAGGCTGCCCTTGGCGTGAGATGGTGTCGTGAGCGATGTTGCGCTCTCTCGGATCCTGAAGGCTCGTATGTTTGCTTGGTGGTATTTGTGTGTTGTTGTGCGGACCCTGATGGGAGAAGTGCATGTTCCTATCGGCGATCGCAAAGACACAAACCAACCCGCAGTCACGTTCAACACCAAAGGATCAGAAGACTGTCCGACCGAGTCGACGAAAATCAGAACTAGAATGGTCTCAGTGTGGTCCCGATCTCTTATCCGCGTTTAATGTCATTGACGAATTTAAGCCTATCGTTTAATTTCAGGAGATCCCGCGTTGTATGTGAATAGGTCCAGTCCACGATCATTCAACATGATTGGCTTGGTACATGGCCTACATTTCTCTCGATTCCGAGGCTTGTATCTGCCCATATACGAGCGAACTTGCGCTCCCCTTTGGCAGTCACGCCAATTTCGGGGCAGGCGTGCTAGCCTGCGGCTGGCCGGGGCGCACATTGAGACTTGTTATGCGAGGACGAGCTGCAGAGGATGAAGCCCACTAATGGTGGCCTAGAAGGAGAGCAGATAGCCACTGTGCTAGCCGGCTGTGTGCCGCGTCACCTGTTGTAGCATCGGGGGCTTCACCTTCTCTCCGTCGCTTTGGTTTGTATATGGTTGTTACTTTTTCGCTCCGGAACTGTCGTAGACGTTTCCTGCGGATACTGTATGATGTTACGGTCTGCTCTCGCCGACGCGAGTCATGACTCATTAGTAATGCTGGCACACCGTAGGCATACCTACGTCGCTACATCGCGATCGAACGACGGTGCAGATTTACGGCTTCGGATCGAGCGTGTGAGCTGCCGTGTCGTTGCACTGAAAGTGCTTCTTGCGAGGGTTAGCCAGAAGTGTGTGTACGGAAGGCGGGAGTTCCCCGCATATGTTCGCCGACCGCAGATAAGGAGTTTCTCACTTCCACAGTGTGCGTGCGCACTGACCTGGAGATGTTACGCCCAGCTTCGCACGAGAGCCGGCTCTGTACGTGTGCAGCTTTACTTTATATTTTATACTATTCCATCATGCGTTCGCTGACGGTTCTCCACGTCCACAGATATCACTGTGTGGTCGTTTCGCATTGTGGCTTTTTCAGGCTGTGCGCTTGTACAAGTCTGAACTCGCGACTGGAGATACTTGAAACGTCGCAACAAAGCAGATAAAGGTTTCTCCCTCAGAAATGTCGCAATACGGGCGCCCGTAGTACTGCGTATGAGTATAAGCCGCGTCAACAGCTACAATTTTGTGTCTCTTGTGGGGCGGCGGCCTAGCATGCATCTCGGCGTTAGACTTACACTTAATTTAGTAGATGATGCAGGCCACCGTGGAAGCGCAAGCAATGTAGGGTCACGACCCACGCACAGAGCCGCACATCACATGTTCGCACGAAATCCGTGCGGACAAAAGGGATCCTAAATGCATCCGAAATAGTAAAATCATGATAAATATACAGGAGGCCAGAGCAAACAGAGACGGACGGAGTCAAATCACCATTGCGGAGTTGTCTATAGTCCTACGCAGACGGGCAATTTCACTGAATCCTGGCATCAGCTTTCTCCTCTGAACAAACTGACAGTATTGGAAGCGGCCGCCTAGTTATGAATAACATTGGCCGTCAGCGTACAGAACTGGGCGTCGCACTATTCGCGGCCGGAGGGCATTATCTACAGGATTTCAAACATAATATAGGCGCTTGAATATGTTATATTAATAGCCCGACAGTTTCTTGTGAAGCCAATGCGGTAGGCCGTTATAAAGATACGTATCCGTAGTCGTGACATGCCGGCTTGACTTGTACCACAAGATTGTCGAGGCTGCACTTACATACTATGAAACAAAAACTTAAGGGCAATGCGATATCGCTATGGATAGCTGGGCCTTATGCAGAAGCAAACCTGCTGGCGCGTACATTATTACGGGCCCACACCGGCAATTCTCAGCCACATCGGGATCAACCAGCTACGAGATGGCGGATATAATATAGGGTACAGGTAAGATGCTACAGCATGGGTAGTGTTAGTTTATCAGTTGGTTCGTCAGCGTGGTAAGTGTTTTGCTGCTGCAGCAAGCGATACGGCGGAGGCACGAACGACATAACTTATTGTCTGCTTGATTTCGAACTTGCGTGCAGGCTATCGTCAGCCCAGCACGGGGCGCTTCGGCATCCGCACTAGTCTGAAGGGCGAGAGTGAGCAGGAAGAGCTAGAACGCAGGAGACAGAGGATGGAGAGAAGAAACCACAGGAGCAGGGGAGGATCGGAAGGATCAGGAAAGGTGAAGATCAAGGTAGCTCCGTATACACATGAGTATGAATTAAGCTTATAAACTGACTTTATTCATTTGATCGGAAGCCTCTGGTGAGGCTGACAGACGACAATGGCGCCCGTACGTAGGCGCACGGCGCTAACTTTAATGCGATTCTGATTGATCGAGATCGTAATTCACGTCAGTCTCTGAATAGTTTAACATTGAAAACACGCAACATGTAACATAAGATTTCAATAACGTCGACGCGCCGGTTGTCAGAAACGTCACAAGTAGTTATGATAGATCAGTCAAGAAGTAGATATAACTGCGTACGTCCCCCAATCTTATTACCGTACCCGATGATTTACAGCGAGCTGCTCTCTCACTATCTCGTACTTCTGATTCGAGTCAGTGTATAATTATAATTCATAATTTATAAGTGAGGTGCGTGAAAGTATGAGATTTCATACGTTACGATCGGCCACTACGCTTCGCTTAAGGCGCGGATAAATATAAATGACTGATGAGCCATCTACTCGCCAGTAGTAAAATTTCCCCTCCTGACGCCGACTTCAGCAAAAAAGACAAGTCAGTATTCGCGGTTTTTATCGCTTGTGTCGGAGCATGGGCATTAAATAACAATCGAGTGTATAACTCCATATAATAATGAGCTAGCACAGTGACTCCACATAGTGCTTATGTACCCTCATACGAACAATATATGGAACTTTTGATCTCACCAAATGTTAGTTACAGTGATCGACAGTGGTTTTTTCGAAGCAGTATCAGATACATCAAGTACCGATGTACGGTAACGTCGACCAAACATGCAATAGGAGCTGTGTGATCGCTAATCGAGGACAATGAGCTTGTGAACCTCGTGGCACCCTACAAATATTTGATCGATAGCTAGTGCCTGTACGGGTCAGCACATAAATATAATTATATAATATGAGGAGTACGTATATGCCGTTGTGTACACACCGGACATTTCTGAAAGTCAATTCACTTATAGGATGGTGTTGATATGAATATACTCACAGGAAGTAGAGACTATATATAAGCAAGAGGTATTAGAGGGCAGATTGCTTTCTTTAATGTAAAATGCGTGTAATGACGTGTACTGAGAATCACTCTGATGTTGCCTAACCACTCAGTATTCTACACAACATCCGCAGTTGCTAACATCGTAGTGCAACGATCTCTTTCAGCCAACTATCTTATTCGAAGACGAGTCTGTAATGACGTACTGACAAAGAAGCCGAAGATGAGAATAGCTAAGGTACTTCTCATATTGCCATACAGAAGTAATCCATACAGCAGAATTTCTGACGTCAGTAACGATATAAAGATGATTAGTCTAGCAGGTGAGACATCGGCGCCTGCGAGTACAATCGACCGCTCAAGACACTTCGGAATCAAATTTTTTCGTCGCTTATTTTCAACTAGTCTTTTCTAAGATCGCTGAATCGTTTGTGTAATAGAGATATGTGTTTAAGGAGATCGAATCAGGTAGGCTTGTTGCTGATACGTCTTCTCCAGCGTTGGTACTAATTAGGCAGCTATGCTGAGTCATGCGCGCAGTGCGCTGCAAGCCGCGATACTTACCTTGTCCATAGACATATCGGAACTTAAGCTATTATCTGGTAGGCTCTCGAAGAGTCCATATTGAGTTTTGCTGCAATAGAAAGAATAAAAGTATATCTACGAGCAAGTTTCACGGGGTTGTCGGTGGGATGGCGCGCTCTGGTTCTAGTAGAATAAGTCTATAATCGAATCGAAGGAGAAGATTACGGGCATGGGTACGATTCCTAGCATTAACCAGAAAGATGGTAGTGCAGGTGCCGTGATACGTCTCATCTTTTGAGGCCCCTTCGGCGGCCCAGCCATGATGAACTAACGAGATGATTAAGCAATATGATGCATAGATAGTAATCTGGCGCATTATAACTACGAATATTGCAGGTACTAATCGATGGCATAGATTTTTATCTATATTATTGAAAATGCTTACTAATCGCCTTCGTGAAGCAGAGCACTCGAACTCGTAAATATAATTAAAAATATAAAAAGAGTAGTTCCTAGAAGCACTTCTGTGTTTGCGCTACGATCGTAAAATGGGTAATCATGAGTAACAACTAAATTTACTATATCATAATGTATCTATAACTAAAGGCGTATTGCACGCGGTCTATAGGACTATAATCCACAATCACACACTGTCGCTGTGAGTATAACACAATCTCGAGCGGCTGTTTTTATTAATGTTGGTATGTTTTGTAAATTACTCTGATATAATCATCATAGTGTCATTATATATCCTCACTGTTGTTGCTAGTTGCATGGAGCGATTGGGTACTCACCGAGTGGAAAATGGTTATCGCGTGGCCATTGTCCCGGCACGGCGGCAGTGATAGAAGAGTTTAACGGAAAAGGGAGAGGTGGTATATTCGTCAATTTCAGGCGGAGCGCATACGAAAAGGAAGAGGTGATACGGTCAGGCGAGGCGATAGCGAAAAGGAAGCAGTGGCAGTACGGTCCATGGCGGAGGCGATGACGGAAAAGGAACAGGTTTGGATACGGTCATGGCGAGGCGATAGCGAAAGGGAGGGGTGGTCCGGTCATGTGGTGGATACGGGATAAGGGGACTGGGGGTGAGTCAACGGTGAGTTGCTGGGGTGGATACAGGTCATGGGCGCGGTGACTACGGACAGGTGGGTGGTGGATACGGGAACGCGTGAAATAGTGGGTGGATACGGTCAGTCACGTGAGTGGGGAGGATACGAAGGGGGAAGGTGGGTTGGGTACGGTCCATCCCCCCTGAGCAGGCCTAGGGGTGATCGGAAATAGGGAGGGGTGGATACGGAACAAGGGAAGGGAGTCACGGCTGGGTGATACGTAATCAGTGGGTGGAGATCAGGTCAATGGTGGAAAGTGATAACGGAGAAAGAGGGGTGGATACGAGTCATAAGGTGGGGGCGGAGATAACGGAAAGGAGGGGTGATAACGCGTCCATACGTGGGGGTGATACGGAAGAGGGTCAGGCGGGGTGGGTATACGGTCATGGTGGGGGTGGATACGGTCATGGTGGGGGTGGATACGGTAATAGTGGGGGTGGATACGGTCATGGTGGGGGTGGATACGGAAAAGGAGGATATGGTCATTAAAAATGTGAATAAGTTATTATGGAAATCCGAAAATCTGTATATATACCAAAGTTATTTATAAACATGTGTAAAATGTGAAAAATCTTCTAGAATGTATTATAACAAAATGACAATAATAATTCGTAGGTGTCTACTTCAGTAATGTATAGTAATTCGACCCGATATTTTTTCTAACTTAAACAAATTCTGCCACGAGAATAGGACCATGTTGGTAAGAGTGGTTTCAGAACAGCAAATTGACGCATTGTGGCTGATGGAATCGCTATCCTCAGAGGTTATATGGTTTATTGTTATTTACACGAATATTATTATTATTAATATTACTGTTTCTTACTGTTTTTTACTGTTATTTATGATATGGATGTTAACGTTTCATACAAATAAAATTAGAGAATGACTATTTAACTGCTGTTCTTAGTTTGCATGTTATATTGTAACACCGTACGTACCCGTTCCATGAAAGAGGTACCACGCACAGCTATGATCTTTTTTGCTTGCACAGGAGAAATCACGTGCGCAATTCCGTAAAACGGGCTATTAAGGCCAGAACCATAGCAATAATTATAGAGACACTTGTATATTATTTCCATGGCCAGAACACTGAGCTATGATGTTCAGCGTGTAGAATAACAGCTCAGTGGGCCAGAACTAGACAGAACGAGAGCAGAATTTTGCGCAGAATATCCTAAAGGTGGCAGCACAAGCATTACTTCGCATGCTGCATGTTTGAAAATGATTTTCCAAAACATTACGAAGCCGTTTCAGATCTGCACATGATAATATACGCTCTCCGTTGGCACAGTCACGATTAGAACTTATGCTAGGTCATGTAGGTATGGTCGTTAAATGTGGTTGAAAAAATACAGGCCAACTATCAGTTTCCAAGTACAATTAACATGATGGATAAATTAGTATCTATCTCCGGGTGGCGAAGTCATCCTGTGGCTGTATAAACAATAATCAGTAAACACTAGGGTTCAAGGGGTCACTACACTGGCACACAGTGATACACATATATTACGCAGTAGGAGCTTGTGACATGGAAGCAGAGCGAAGGCAGCCTAAACGGAGTCGACTTGACTTGTCTAATCATGGTCACAAAGAAAAAGACATCGATATCCAGTCTCAAGTCGACAGTCTGTTCGGCAAGAAATTTGTATTTAACGGAGGGGAGTGGAGTCTTCCACCTTCAAGCATCCTGTTTACAAGTGCAGTTTGGCAGGTAATTTGGGAAGCTATGCTGTGACACGTTTTCTTCTTCCAGTATACCTATACTATACTATAGTCTATAGTCTATACTATAGTCTATAGTAACTACTACTACTACTACTACTAGTACTACTACTACTAGTACTAGCTTTAGAACTACAGCCCTCCGCTCCGCCGCAGGCTGTAGTTCTAGAGCTAACTAACTACCAACACATGGTATCCAGTAGGTGGCGCTGCATAATGTATGTGCCAATTGGGACAGCCCTCCTGTAATTCCATACACAGGCACTTGGAACGTCTCAATAAAATAAAAAAATGTAAACACGAAATGTATTTACTACCAAAGTCTTAATGTTTCTCTACTCTATTTAGCCTATTATTGCCAATAATTACCCGTAAATGCCGGTCAAATGCTCATCTGCAACACACAAGTACACAGCACGCCCGCCCTATGCACAAACAACATGAATAAGAGAGCAGGTAGGAAAGCGTGATCGAAAAATTTGCTCGACGCTCGCTTCATTTCACACGACTACAGAACGAAAACACACCAAACGGCCTCCACCTTGGTATCTATCTGTAGCTAAATGTTCACTTGTTCGAATTATAACTCTGTCCTATGTTCTTACCTACTCCCGCCAGAGATATCTCGTGCAATCCTGCAGGAAATCCCTCTCCGTGAAAATGTAAAGAGGACGAGATGTCTGTTTATACACGAGTGATGGGGCGCATTGCATGCCGAGATGAGCTGTTGCCTGCCTCCGAGCCTCCGTTTCGAGGCCCGCCAAGCCAAGCATAATGCGCGCGGGCATGACGTCACACACACACACGACTACAGTGATCGATCGAAAATAGCGCCGTTAGGGATTTTCGGATGATACGTCCTCTACATTTTCACGGAGAGAACATTTCCTGCAGGATTTCATGAGATATATCTCTGGCGGGAGTAGGTAAGAACAAAGGACAGAGTTATAATTCGAACAAGTGAACATTTAGCTACAGATAGATACCAAGATGGAGGCTGTTTGGTGTGTTTTCGTTCTGTAGTCGTGTGAAATGAAGCGAGCATCGAGCGAATTTTGCGATCATGCTTTCCTACCTGCTCTCTTATTCATGTTGTTTGTGCACAGGGCGTGCGTGCGGTGTACTTGTGTGTTGCAAATGAGCATTTGACCGGCATTTACGGCTAATTATCGGCAATAATAGGCGAAATAGAGTAGAGAAACATTAAGACTAGTAGTAAATACATTTCGTGTTTATTTACCTTTTTTTTTTAATTGAGACTTTCCAATTGCCTGTGATTCCATATGTTTGTGGTCCACCGCTTCGTATTTTTATTTTCTGCCTGATTTAGAGGCACACCGCTGTAACCCTCATTGATTCTGTTCTTTGGTGATTTACAGATCGAGGCACTGCAGACGATGAAGCGAGAATTGAACGAACTAAAGGACAGACTGAGTGACAAGGACATCATTGAGTGGGGCTCTCACACAGCTCAGACGAACAAGGCCGGGGCGGTTCTATGGCACCTGAGAAAAGTACGTGCGACAGCAGTGTGGATGTATCTATGCATGATTGTGTGGGCATGTTGATATGATTTGTGTCTAGAAATGTTCATGGTAATAGCACATAGATGTACGTTATTTTATCTTATATGTATATATATCATATACGTAATAGCATGATTATATATATATGATATTATATATATCATATACGTAATAGCATGATTATATATATATGATATCAGGGGTTAATAATATTAACCCCTGATGATATATATATATATATATATATAGGTAGATAGATAGATATGTAGATAGATGATAGATGTATAGATATTCTTTATATGTGTGGTCATGGGAAAGGTAATCACTATTACATGGAGCTGTGGGATATGCAGTCGTTCAGGAGGTGACGTAATGTGCAGATTTATCTATCGCGAAATTCTCCATGTCTTCTGGAGTAGCTCTGGATGTATGAAATTCTTGGATACACTGAGTACATGTTGTCAATCTCGCATCTGATTGTATCAGGGTATAATAATAATGATAATGACAAACATATAACCCCTGATTGTATGCATGCAGTACTTCAGAGCTGAGCTCTGCACGCAGGCGTGGGCGAAGCTTCACGAGATCCTGTGCGGTTTCCCGCTTGTGCCACGTGGTGGCGCCTTCAACTCGCTGCACCTATGTGAAGCACCAGGAGCATTCGTCACCAGCCTGAACCACTACGTGCGGACGAGGGCTGTGCCAGTGGAATGGACCTGGCTCGCTACAACACTCAACCCGTTCTACGAGGGAAACAAGATCGGGTGCATGATCGATGATGACAGGTCAGGTTAAGCAGCTACATGTATATATAATATAATATACACAATATATATAATATAATATACATGTATAATATGTACATACGTACACACGCACACACACGCACACACACCCACACACACGCACACATATGCATACATGTATATGTATGTGTAGATTGATAGGTTTAGCTATATAAATTTATGTATAATATATACTGGTCATATTTCCCGACAGGTCCTTGATGATTCACACACTAGATAACTGGTACTTTGGGAAGGATAACACTGGTGATGTGATGAGCGAAGAGAACCTTGCTGGTCTGATAAATCATGTCAAGAGTGGCGTGGGAGGCATTCATCTAGTGAGTGATACCTGCTCGTGCCATAATATCAATGTCAATGTAAAGTGACACAGCACAAACTGTTGTTGTCAGCTGCAAATGTGTGAGCAGACCTGTGTAGTGTTGTGTGTGGATTAACATTGAATCGAAGGCGTGAAGGTGTGAGTGCTATCTCGTTCTTAGTTCCTTCTCTCCTCCTCAGAGAATAGGGCTGGGTGAGTGCTATAGCATAATTAAAAAACCATCAAGTATATAATCAAATATTTTTATTTGAATTACATGCAATAAAGATTTAATGAATAATTAAATAAATAAAATACATAAAAATGTTCCGTTTCCTGTAGGTGACAGCAGATGGCAGCATCAACTGTCAGCATGATCCTGCCGAGCAGGAGCACATTGTGTCGCCGCTGCACTTCTGTGAGGTCGTCACTGCACTTCATCTACTGGTGCCCTCTGGTGGCTTGGTCGTGAAGCTGTTTACCATGTTTGAGCATGCCTCTGTATGCCTGTTGTACTTGCTCTGCAATGTGTTTCAAAAGGTTTGTGGATAACCATGCAATGATGTTGAGTAAACTAGTTTTCTTGTTGTAGGTGTATCCAATTCTGTATGCTGACTTTCACCCCTAAAGAGTTTTATTCTTCTGTGGTCCATCTGTTACACAACTACAATTAACAAAATCATTTCACTGCAACGTCTATAACGTGATGCACTTAATAAAAATTTGTTTTAGGTTTCAGTAGTGAAGCCTGCCACGAGCAAGGCGGGAAACTCGGAGGTGTATGTCGTATGTCTCAGTTACGAGCCCCCAGAGCAGTTCAGCACGTTCCTGGAGGCATTGCGTGCAAAGTTTGGTATGTGACATTCCAGCCTTCTTGAAATGAGAACACTCGTGCCTGTGGGTGTTCTTCAGCTACCTATTAATCTTGTATTTGTTCTTGCGTGTGGTGCACCACCCAACCCCAGTAGTTGTACCTACACTTGTGGTTATGCCGACATCAGCACTGACACTTGTGCAGATCCCATCCCTGCACTAAACCTAACTGACCGAGCCCATAATTACCGAGGAATGATTACCGATGATTACCCTGTGTTAACGAGCGATTGCCAGTCGCTACGTGCCACACTCACGCTTAGCTGTATGTATGCCTGCAGGGCCGGATTCAACCGCGGAACCGATGTTTCCGTTGTCTGCGCTCCCCGAGGGGTTCCTCTCGCAGGTTATCGACTGCTGCACTCTGTTCACCTCGCACCAGATCAAGGAAATCTCCAGGAATCTGCGCCTGTTCCGGAATCCGGAGGCGGATGAGAGCAGGGAGAGCTTGGAGGCAGTGCGTCACGGCGTGGCTTCGCGATTCATCGTCGAGCAGCAGCTGATGCCGATGACTGATGCTCAGCGCGTCGTCCCTCACCTGAACCAGGTAAGTCCCTCACCGGAACCAGGTGAGTCCCTCACCTGAACCAGGTGAGTCCCTCACCTGAACCAGGTAAGTCCCTCACCTGAACCAGGTAAGTTGGGTTAGCCAGCATTCCGACGGTTTTGTTAGGAGTCAGCGTTTGTGTGATGGCGTCACGGTCAAACCTGTATACGAGGGTCACTCGAAGGCGATGCCAAATCTGTCCTTTATAGACAGGTGTCCCTTCTATACAGGTACTTTCATTTTATAACTGCCTCTCAAGGAAAAGGCCAAAAGTGGTTTTTTATAAACAGGTGTTCATTCTATAGGGGTGGTGGCTAACCCAGGTTTGACTGGATCGTAAATGTTCCCTTGACATGTCACTGACCGTGAACAATGTGAACAGATGTTTCTTTAGGCCTGTTTTGAAGGTTAAGACTGTAGAAACGCACGAACAGTTGAAGCGTAAGCTGGTCCTACATGATGCAGAACTCTTCCACTGAACTACCCCATGTAGCGTCAACAAGCTTGCTTTTCGTTTCAACAAAAGTTGATGATGAACTGTTGCAGAGGATACAAGAGTTCGGGTGCAGCTACCAGAGCAAGGGTAAGCGTCTGCTCACAGGGACCTATCGAGAGAGACTGGGAAAGCAGAGTTTGTGGAGAGAAACGGCCAGCCAGTTGGTGAGAGGTCTGGAGGGAAAGGAGCAGCAAGATCTCTGGTACTGGCTGCAGGTGCGTGTAACAAGATTGGACGTAACATTCTATAGTACGCTTCTGCACTGCCGTTGTTGCAAAATATAAATGGGCAGTGAAAACAAGCCTTTATATAAGGCTCACTCAGGGGAAATGCCAAAAAATTGTATTTTATAGACAGGTGTCCATTCTATAGAGATCATCACTAACATGTAAGTTTGCCTACATATTTTGCCTGTTCTTAAATCATATTCTTATATGTTTTAATCTGGTGTTATTGTGCACCACCACCATGTAATTGGCAAGGGAGCTGGGTGTCAATCCGCAAAGCGTTTAGAGGTGGAAACGTTAGAATAGCAAAGGTTATAGAAGTTATAAATCCTGCATCATGAATCTAAAATCTAAATCTAGAAGCTTCAACTGGATCTCTTGAGACCGATACACTGTATAAGTCTGCTTGCTTCGACTGTGCTCGCTTGTTGTGTAGCCGCCATGCAGGGATCTAGGGGAGACAGACTTGGAGCTGGTGACAGGAAGGCAGCTTACACGTGTGGTCAGCACAAAGTTCTGCGATCCTGTGCTTATAGAGCTCCTGGACGACGCACTGTCTAATTCAGCAGTAGGTGTCATATCTTTACCACGAGTCTGGCGTGGATCTATCACATTTAGTCAACGATGGGACAGTGCACACGTCTCCGAATCCGTAATTTGGTTTTGGATTAAATAGAAAATCATAGAGAGAAAAACAATATTCAAAACGGAGTGCAAGTAAACGAACGATCACGCAATCTGTGATCCTAATGTTTTGTCGAGTAACATAACAACTGGCTGGGTTCAATCTGTGTGGGGGTTCAATCCCCTCAAATCTAAAATGTTGTATTATTGTCGTTTTTAGGATCTATTTTTTACAATGTCGCAGTCCGCTATTTATAATCAGGAATTGTTACAGGATTGTCGTAATTTTAGTATCTATGTTTTACAGTGTTGCAGTCCGCTGTTTTATAATCAGCCTTTGTAATGCGCACGTGAACATATCTGCATGTAACGTGCGCAATATAAATCAATAAATATTATTTATTATTATTCACATTTTTACCAGACGCAATCCTACATTTTTCTTTACTATGACCATCGCAGGCATCGCAGACAGCCGTCGACAGTGGTTCGTGGATTCCAGAGTTTGCTAGCAGTTTATGCCAAGCTTTGCTACTGAGCACCCCCGACTGTGTGGAGCTGAACTATGCACTGCATGCAGGTGGGGGGAAGGCAGACACGATGTTTCTAACGAAACTGAAACAGGAATTGGGAAAACTTGTAAAGGTGCGTATGTGCCGCTGCACGTTTCATCTCTGTGCTCACACGTGTTGTGACTCTTGTATCTATCGCGTACCTACGTTTTGGCTCCTAGGACCATGACACATGCTAGCTTCACGTTGTCTGCTCTCACACACAAAACTGATTGGCTACAGAAATGGCTACAGTTAACTCCACATTGATTATAGTTTAATGACCACTTGAGCACCACGAGGGAGGAATTGCTATCTCATCTTTCGTTTCAGCTACGTAGTGACAGAAACCAAGCTGTCGAAACTGGAGTCAAAACGTGTAGCAAGAAGCCGGGGGAAGGCTGTGGAACTGCCGTCTCATTCGATCTGTCACCGGCCGAAGCCGTGGCTGGTGACACTCCGGCAGCAACCGACGTATCTGCTGCGAAGTTAACCCGTTATTGCGACGATCCAGGTGGCTGCCACAGCGATGGGAAGGCTAGCGTGAAGCCTTACCTGTTGCTTAGAGACGTGACCAGTGACGCTAAGGTGACGGGGGAGGTGGATGCAATGGACACGCTCCTCAAGTGCGCACTGAATGCTGTCGAGGTGTGTGAGTGGCCATGTATAATTGTATACATAGTATAGCTATAGTGAGAATGTAGGTGCGTTTGTGGCAGAGCTCTGCCTATGCCCCATTAAGCCAATTTCTGCGTTGCGATTATGCATGCATGCAGGGCTCGAATTAACCGACGGCACCGACGGCAATTGCCGGCGGTGCCCCTATCAATCGCCGTA
>NW_014577650.1:100971-103930 GCF_000485595.1 Priapulus caudatus | reverse complement strand
GCATATATTAAGGTTTAATTATAAACCTTTATAAGTTGTGGAATAATAAGTAACGTTGACGTTGACGTTTATGATGACCAAATTACTAAATTGATGTCTATCTGTATATCTACAGGTGTTGCCACCAGGTGGTGCCATGGTACTGTGTATGTATGACATGCTCACCAGAATGAATGTTGGAATGCTGTATATTTTTCAACACATTTTCGAAAAGGTAAGTGCATCAGCAGTCACATAGACCCACTCTTGATACACAGGATAACAGTAAGAATCCCCTACGTCATGATGTATAAGCAAGAATGTGAGCAAGAATATTTCACTGTGGACTCGTCAATCCTTGTCATAGCAAATGCTACACACTCAAGAACGCCTGTTACTAGCACATGCATTGAGCAAACACCAGGAGAAAAAGCTCTGCTTATTATATCCAGATATCTAACCTGGCGACACCTGAGCGACCGTGATACTAGCAAGTCGCCATACCTGCACACTTGTTTAGAGAGAGACTGAGTCACTGATTAGTGAGGAAGCGTGTCACTGTCCGCTACTTTGCCGTCGTTCCAGGTCGGCGTGTACGGGCAGAAAACCCATCACCAGTGCGAAATTGGAGGTCACAGGTCAAAGGGCAGTAGGGGAAAGGTCAGATATATCAGACATTTTCTGAGGACATGGCCTAACGGACAGAGTGAAAAACTTTTTTGTTTCAGCACTAACCTACCATCTTTATGACTTTATTGAAAGGACCATGAAATGTCGTTCCAGGTCGGCGTGTACAAACCAGTGGCGACATCTGTTGGCGGCTCCCGCGTGCTGGTATGCGCCGGCTACCGTGGCTGCCCAGGATACCTACTCCACCACATGCAGGCAGCTGCTGTTCTGACCTCGCAGCTAACTCAAGGGCACCAAGTACTGCAGTTGGTGGCCATGAGTTGTCTACTAGGTATGTGTACTACTCGTTTGGTAGTCTACTAAATTATATGCACTGTAGCGCATTGCACGCTCTCTGGCGAATAAACTAGAATAGCAGTCTGAGCAGAATTTATTGTCTGCGTATTAATCTGGTTGAATCCGTTGGTAAAGTACAATCTGGGTAAATTCGTTGGTAAAGTCTACAATGTGGTTGAACTCGTTGGTAAAGTCTACAGGAGGCATATATGTAAATATCTTGCAGAGTGAACCGTGCCAACTACAGTCAAACATGTGCATAATAGTCAGTCAAGAGAAACCACAAATATGTTTATTCTATAGTGGTACCCGCGAACACAGGTTTGACTGTATAGTAGTTCCAGATAATGACACTGTGCGGGATGTTGTGCTTGTTATATACTTTGTTATATAACTGTGTGATTGAGCAGTTGCTGGCATAAGGTTCAGCTGTGAGTGAACGAGCCCATGCAGTTAGCAAGTGCCATAGAGTCGAGCTGCGCGAATGGCATGGCCTGCACCCCAATATCGCAACGATTCAATTGCTTCTTTCAGAGAAATACTTTTACAATTTCGTCTGCGACATGAACGATAATATATTGCTGAGACGCCTCCAGGCTTTGATGGCAGACGACCTGCAGACCTGTTGACAAAAAAAACGTAGAGCAAGTTAGGTAATGAAGAGCCACTCTTGCCCTAGTAAAATGTATTTATCATTATTTATCAACCTAGTAGAAATTAATGTGTCATTATTTTACTGTAAAACAACAGCAATATAATGTCTCGTACAAAGGAAGGTATCACACATCATCGTGAATATTAGTAAATGTAAAGCCAGTTGCTTCATGGTGTAGATCTAGTAATCTTAGTGAACATATGCTCAGCTTCCTGCGTATTAGTGAAACTTGGACATCGATGATTTAGCATGTCATAGTTGTCTTGCTACAACATTCATTGCATGTAAATATATAGTGAAAGTTTTACTTGCTAGTTTTCACGTGGTCAAAAAATATGCTTAGATATTGGATATATATAGCATAAATATTGTAAATAATTGAATTAGAAAAAATACTTTTTATTTGTTGTTTCTACAACCGATTTTTTGGTAAAATAATGTGTTTGTTCTTGTATGTATATGTGCAATAGAAATAGATGCAGACACTAGGTTGACTAGAGTATAACTAGTATATTCTTCTGTTATGTGCGAATTAGACGGATATTGTGAAATAGTGATGCTTTTTGACCGAGTTTTGAGATTGTAATAATATTTGTATAAAATTGAGAAAAGTGTGTTTATATTATTGTCCGCCAGATGGCAGCTGTATCGGGTTTGTTACGGGTATACGTTGCAGTGGCAATTTCTTGAACAATAATTTCGTTAAAAGTTAACCGCAAATGATTATATGTAAACGAATTGTATGTCCTTTTAATTATGGCGGAAGCTACCGCTTCGGTTTCGACCACAAAAACTGAGACGATTGAACATGTAAGTAACACAAACGTGTAAGACTAGAGCTGCATTTTCTAAGCTAGCGCAGCTATCCTGCGTTATAACTGAAACTGCGTCATAATGCCCACAGGCACTTGGCGCGTTTCAATAAAATATAATGGGATGCTAAATAAATACGAAATCTATTTACTACCAAAGTCTTAATGTTTCTATACTCTCTTTCCCCTATTATTGCTGACAATTTCCTGTAAATGCCGTCCAAATGCTAAAGATTGCTCATCTGACAACTAACGTCGGGCTGGCCACTGCACACTTGACACATAAATATATATCCTAGTTGGCTACGCCGTCCGGAACCGTAGGTCACCTATCCTCCAGCGCCTACCGCATCCGTGAGGATACACCCGACGTTCGTCCACTAAGTGGATCCTTGCGACCACGTACAGCATGATTGAGCCGACATAAGTACAAGGTCACTCTCTGTATGTCCATTTTCAAAATGAAAAACACAGCTTTTATCTCATTAATATAAAATATTAATATCCAATAATAATGCTGTCGCACATTCTTTGTCCGTTGCTAATA
>NW_014577650.1:92691-100810 GCF_000485595.1 Priapulus caudatus | reverse complement strand
AAAAAACATACTGTCTGTGTTCCGTAACCAGCTGTGTCAGCGCGAATCATCAACAAAGGCCGACACGAACTTCTGCGTTCGCTCCAGTTGCGACAGTTTATGTAAATGGCCTGCAAGAAGTACAAAAGCTGTAGGCGGCGCACTTGCGATTGTTTGGAAACTACCTGGCTGCTTTCGGGCAACTCCCGTACGAAGCCCGTCAAAGGCCAGTGGAGCGTTGCAAAAACGTTGCAGCATTGCGGCGCAAAAATGAGGTCACGAAGAGCGCCGGTGGGTGTTTCTTGATTCCGACAGCCATTTACATAAACTGTGCAACGGGAGCGAACGCAAGAATTTCGTTCGGCTTTGTGTGATTTCGCGTGACACAGCTCGGTTACGAACACAGACGGTATGGTTTTATAACAAGTGAACACTGTTCTTCAAATAGAAACAAAGATGGAGTAGAATGGTTGAATATTTGTATGAAATCGTATGAAATCAAGCAAGCGTCGAGCGAATTTTTGGCAGCACGCTTTCCTACCTGCTATATATTTACGCTGTGGCTATATGCCCGGCAGCCGGACACGGTCTTCGATTCCCTAAATGCCCGGCAGTTCCTAACCCTAACCCTAACCCTTGTTTACTTGAGATAACGCTGAAAATTAAAAACTGCTGGGCATTTAGGAAATCGAAGACCGTGCCCGGCAGCCGTCAGATATATGCCGGCTGCCGGGCATATAGCCACTCTGATATATTTATGTGTCAGTGTGCAGCGGAAGTCATGGCGGCAGCCAGCGTTTGTTGCAGATGAGCATTTGGACGGCATTTACAGGAAATTGTCGGCAATAATAGGTGAAAGAGAATATAGAAACATTAAGACTGGTAGTAAATAGATTTCTTATTTATTTAGCATTATATTTTATTGAAACGCTCCAAGTGCCTGTGCTAATGCCCGACGTACACGTGAGTAATTTTACTCAAGTAAAATGATGCATGCGTCAAAATACTCAACGAAAATCCGCCGCATACGTGAGTATTTTGCCGCATGCATCATTTTACTTGAGTAAAATTACTCACGTGTGCACCGGGCTTAACGCATAGCTACTGCTACTAGTACTAGTACTAAGCTAATAATGGGCATCGATTATCTATAGATAGTAGTCGGCACTTTTATTCCCATTGAAATGTTAACAAGTGTTAATACGTAATCTGATAACATAACACATTTATTGTTTGCTACAGAGTAAGAGTCCTGTGCTGAAATTGCGTTTACAAAAGCCAAAGAGTAACAAGAAAGTCGACTGGACCACCGATACCGTCGACAACGAACATATGGGAAAGAAGAGTTCAAAATGTACATATATGTCTTCACGTACCTGGTCACTATTCTATTTTTGCACGCAAAATATTTTGCCGTCTGAAAACCATTTTAGCTCTACCGATGTAGGCCCTTCGCTCCCGCTACATGAGCGAAGGGACTACTTCGGTATAGCTACTATTTAGTTTACCAGCTACCCATTCATACACACAATCGAAAGACGTCTGGGTTAAATTTAAAAATCCAAAATTGTTTATTTCTACTGAACACAATGAATTATCGCGAAGTATAATGTACCAGAAAGGAGGGCGAAGTGACTGTACAGTTACCAAGTTAGGTGCAACCAAAAGAAATCTTGTGAATGTAATGCTTGATGCAATCGTTCTCATTCAGGTTGCTGCATTTATGAGAAGCCGCATGGATTTGGGGAGAGCTCGTCTGAAGACGATGATGATGAGTGCGGACATTGCAGAGGTCACAAGAAGAAGTGTCACAAGAATCCGGTGACAGACGGCGATGCGTCACAGCAGCCCGAGTCCAATCCTGGTATCGTGCAGGAGAGCTAGAATTGGCGTCTGAAAAGTGCGGGACGAATCGAGCAGAGCAGTCATTAGCGCTATCGTATGCTACGCTTGCAGTGATTTTGTGATATCCAATGCCCACTTTTTCCAATGAAGCCAAACAGTAGATAGGGTAGGCATAGACACTAGCTAAAGTGCATTTTCTATATTATAGTTTCACAAAGTCACCATTTGGATAATCACTATCTTAGGGCATCGCAATACGGATGTATGAGGATTTAATTGTGTAAATATGCATCGAGCTATTTTATTTTGCGCGATGTAGGTGTAAATATGTGAAGGACACTGGGTGCTGTAATGCATGTCAATGCAAGGGTGGATTGATCAGGGGGTTTGAGGTCTTGCATCTAAGTACTTGGCAAGCATAGATCTCTGAATGCCCTTGGCCTTATCCACTCAATACATCTTTGCCTTATCATACCAGATTGGTAATACAATAAATTCACCAAAAGGCTTCGCAAAATTGGGAATAATAATACATATATGCAGTGCTTAGTAGTTATCATTCATGATTGCATAGTAGGTTTCCATCAATTACCAGTCAAAAACTGTATGTCACATAAGCCAATGAGTGTCAAATATATCAATTTAATGTTGTCACAGAATTCTTACTGTATTTTGCTGATGTCTTGCAACATACAGGCAAGAGTTATCTTATTTATTAATATCGCGTATAGTATATATGGAATATAAATATTGATTCCTGCCAATCAATCATATGTATGCATATTTATGTATATGTAATGCTAGTAAACTAACAACATCACCAATTAGAAATATTTTACAGTTTTATTTTCCATGTTTGGAACATTCCTTACAACACAGGTGCAGAGCTAAACCCGTTTTAGCAGGTACACCGGTATCAAACCATGCTGATTGTTCAAACAGCTTACCATCCCAGCGCTTACATATCTAGTGTGGTGTTAACAGTACCAGTAACCTTTTATACATCCTTAAAATTGTAAATGCAAAAATAGTGCATTGACTGACAACTTGTTAAATCATCAAGGATACAGGCACTTGGTACAGTATAAAAGATTGTAATGTGGGGTAAAAAAGATTTGTTCTGTCTACCGCTCTGGTTGGCCTAGCAATACGAGACGGGCAATAACCACGTTAATAAATACACACTCCAATAAATCGGACAATACACTCGACAAAATATAATCAACGCATCGAACATACAGAAACCGTGTGGGTGACTTCCAACCGTGTAAGCTTGCTCTGCCAATTTAGAAAATGAACGCTTGCAACAGAGATCCCTATTGTGAAATATATCCGTAGAGTTTACTGGAGTCCACATTGCATTAAATGCACAGACTCACCACAATTCATCACCTACAAACACAACTGCAGGTATTCAACAGATTTTCTGGCAATCAACAGTCTATAAGCTATGATGAGCACAGTTTTACGGTACCAGAATTTAGTATTGCAGGTAACTAGATAGACTGATGGTTCAGAAAACTGACAGTGCCAGAAAATCGGTAGGCAACATGTAGAAGATTTCACCAAGCACGCGTTTCGCAACCATACTTGGGTGTAAGTGCGCTAAGTTCGACAATGTTCGATTCACGGCGGGCGCGTGAAGTTTCCCCTTGGCGATGAACTCCCATTGAGAACTCTCGACTTCGCTCGATGTCGGAAGCGGTGTGTTCCGTGAATCTATTTTAAGATTTTAGATTGTTGGCAGTGCGGTCGTTAAGACAGCGGCGCCGGCCTCCTGTGGTGTGAGTGTTCATTTCGTGGCCTGCTGCGTTGCTCCTTCCTTTGGCTGTTCCTTCTTTGCCTTCCCTTCAGCTTTGAGTTTTGCCTGAGCAATAAAGTAGACAAGCTGGCAAATTATACAGGACACATGATGGTAACATCATGACATTATGAAATCACCTTTTACTATACAGCCACTAGAATTAAAATGTAATTGCCATCTATGAAGTTTTCACAATCATGTCATCAAAGGGGAAACTGCTGATGCCAGCCAATGCTTCCCTCGAAAGCTTCTTTAGTTATGGCGAGCTAGATATTTATGCCCACATTTATTCTTGCATTACATCTATTTGGACACCAGCCAGGCAGGCACGTATCACAACTGCTAAACAAAGGCCATCAATTCATCTCACGAACCCACGCACGAATGCATGCACATGCTACTCCACCATTACGCAAGCCTCACCTTCTCGTATAAATTTACCAGCTGGCCATCTGCAGCCAGCACCTTTAGCAACTCGATTATAAAAGGCAGGTAGTTGTGCTTCCTTCTTATATTCTCTATCTGCATGACGATAATAAAAATATAAACAGTAGGCATTAGAATGCATTTAAAAACAGATTTATCTCTGCACCTAACAAAGACATTACACTCAAAATTTTGAAGAAATTTTCAAAGAGTCGTCAATGAAATATAACCGAGCATTTTTAAATGACAGAAGATACCTTATACTGCTGCATTTTTTCCTCCTCTTGTTTGATTAGCATGGAAAGTTCATTGATTTCTGTTAAAGCTCCACTTGTTTCCATGCCACTCTCCTACAACAAATGGCAACAGTGTCAAGAAGCACCACACTTACACAGTACAAAACAACAACATGGCTAAAGAATTGGTTTAATCTCAGCACCAATAAATTGCAACTCTACACTACACAAAATCATTTTGTGCTCCTCTTACAAAACGAATAATAATACAAAAAACACAGTCTGCCACTAAGGAGATGAGTGACCAATTATTATACACTCGCACAAACAGCTACTCAGTGAAACAAACAAGCTTTATTATAGCTAGTGTTGTCAATCGGTTGTAATTTCGTAATCGATCATCGGTTGGACCCAAGTAACCGATGATCGGTTACAATCGGTTACTCGGGGTGTTGAATGCTTGCGTGTGCGTAACGTGGTGTGCATGTACGTGTGTGCATGTATGTGCTTGTTTAGCCCTGTTTACTGTTTGTTTTGCACTGTTTACTACTGTGTGTATAATACATGTATGTTAAGAAAGGATAACTTGTATAGTATCACTTTTTCAATTTTTTATTTTTTTTGGATGAAATTGATTATGGATTTTGATAACCAAACGCTTGGTTCGAGCCACTGTTCAACCGATGATCGAGTATAATCGATGATCGTGACATCACTAATTATAGCACAACGGGCACAGAAGCCAAACAGCGAACAAAGATGGAGAGAGGAACCCGTGACCCATGAGCGCCATCTACCGGGCTACATCGGTAGCATGCAAACGTAAGCTAACTAGACACTGCCGCAGCGAAAAAAATACACGGGAGCGGCGAGCGATTTCGCTCCCGTCAGCTTTCAAAGCGCTCTAGGTACAACGAGAAAATTCACAGAGAGTGCTGAACAAACTTTTAGATAACGAGGAAAAAGAACTCTAGGGATCGAGCGGCTATTAACAGGCTGCCCGTGCGGCAAGCCGCGAGGTTGTTAAAGACTTAGTATCCGAGTTTTTCCGACCCCTGGTCCGGAAGGCCCCAAAGCCCCACCTAAAGTTTTTGCTCGGCCACCATCTCTACGAAACTCCATCTCAAGAATGCGATTGGTTCTTAGTCGAGAGTGAAATGAGAATTTAAAAAAAAATCTGATCGAATGTATTTGTGACAGATTCTTGAACCCGTAGCTACCTGATACACTAGAGTGCTTGTGTAGTTGTGAATGCTGATGAAGCGTTATTATTAGAGGTCAGTGCATCAAAGCCTTATTATGAAAATTTACACAAAATCATCGCTTAATGCGGAAAGGTAGGCCTGGGCACCTAAAGCCTAAAATAGCTCCCCATGTCAAAAAAAATTACGAAGAGCCTCTTTTTTTCATAGGCAAAATCAAAAAAGAAGGCTCTCCGTAAAAACAAAAGTATTATTAGGCCTGCACTGCAGTGCTGGCAGTCGCACATTGCTCGGAAACGGTTCATGTCTACGCCGTGACAACGTTGCGCGTAACGCGTATGAGGGGGGGGGGGGGCGACCGCTTCTGATCAAGCTTCAGGCGCTAACGTCGCGCTTCGTGTACGTCTGCTTGCGATCAGAGACGATGGCCATCAGGTTGAAGTGTATCTCGTCCGCGCTGTAGCGCTGACTTACGCGTCGTGGCACAATTGTGAACGCGAGACGCGCCACGTCGAGCCAATCCTTGTCCTTAGCAACAGCACCTAAATGCAACATCAGCGTCGCGAGCATACGAAAAACAATGTTTATCAAAAGGCCAAACACCACTAGAAAAGCAGCCCCAATAATTTACACGATCACATTTATGCAAAATGATAGATTTAAGAAAACAATGAACTAAATCTCAGCGTTTTCAATAGAAATGGATAAAGAGGAGAAGCAGAAAATAGAGGAAAAATAGAGAACACTGCAAGTCAACATAGTCCTGGTATTGATATTTAGAGCGAGTGTTATTGTGGGTTTTCTCTTACACTAAACTCTGGAGCAGTGAGCCCTCCACTTGTTAGTTTTGATATCATAGCCAATATAGTTTTGACGATATCATAATATGTTCTAACTGTCTTCTCCTTGTTGCACCAAATTTCACAACAAAGGTTTTCATACAATACAGTTCTGCGATGTCATACTGACTTATGATCTTTCTGACAATGAGCCCAGGGCTGGTTTCCTACGCGAATACAAGTGTGACACTACTACATGTACTATATCTTGGTCAGGTGGCGGTTACCACGCGATACCTAGATCGACTGGTCCTTCCTTGAGGCCATCTAACTCATATAGCCTTCCATCGATCGGCAAGTAGGCGACAAAGTGGAAGACGTCATCGTCCTTCTGCGGCTGACTACTGTCAAACTCAAACATGTTCTGCCTGGAGAAGCTGTTGTGCACTTTTCGAATCTCGTGCATGTTACTCAGACTGAGACCGCGCATCTAGAACAAAAACAGACGACATGTCCTGTTACGTGTATGCAGGGTTTCTTCTGAGGAAAAACTAGGCAAATGAGGTAATGGCCAGTTTGGGAAAAAACGAGCATGATGGATTTAAAGACGTGCCGTAAGCACGCATGCGGACGCTGCAGGTGGACTCGGGGGGAGAGAAGGAGAGGGGAAGCCCCCCTCTCACTGGGGGGAGGGGTTCTGGGGGTCTCTCCCATCAAAATCTTAAAAATGTGAATGTTAAAAATTGTTACCGGAGCATTTTCACAATGGCGATGTTAAATTTGACAACGGCGGTGCGCCACTGTACCTCTTATGTAGAAGAAACGCTGGTCCTGTAACGTGTATGTTTTAAATCATACGGAGACGAGCCTGATTGTCATTCCGCAGAAGTGCATAGCTTTCCCTCCTCACATTCAAAAATGTTACCATATATATTGTACGACCGAGAGAACTGATTTCGACAAGTTCAAAATACGATTAGCATTAAGATTAAGATTAATAACGATTAGATTAATAAAGATAATAAATTATGATTAATAGACGAATAAGATTAGTTGTTAGAACAGACAGGAGATTGTGATACTTACAGATGCGTCCAGACCATGTGTAAATTCCTTGAACTGTGTCAGTGATTCACCCAGCTCCAAATCGCCATGACAACAATTTAACAATATGCTGAGAATGGCTTGTGTTGCGCAGGCATTCTGGATTACCTAAATGAATAAAAATAAACAACGCCCATTGAAATTATCTACCAGTCACAGATCGAATGAATAATTAGTAATTACATTCACAGCCTCTTTGCAAGAAGATGTTGTGGGCCAAAGAAAAACCTGTGCTCGCTATGCAGTCAATTGCTAGCAGCAAGTTCTAGCTTACACACCTGTTTTGCAAAGAAAATCTTCTCCAGCCTACTGTCCTGCACAATGGATCCCGACGGTTCGTCATCGGATTTCCATTTGAATAAGAATATCAAACCGTGGACGGGTCTAGAATTAAAGAATAGGAATAAGTCAGATAAGGGTATAATGTAAGAATAAGTCAGATAAGGGAGATTAATGCAATAGAAATCGTCTCTCACGGCCAGAGACAGACCACATAATCACATACCTACTATACGTTTGCAGCAAGGAATGACAAGTATTTAAATGGCAGTGGATATTTAAAGTGATTACGTCTCCATAAATAGTAAAAAATAGAAAAAATATTTCCACTTTTTCACAAAATATAAGTAATTCTGTTCACTTTTTATGGTTAAATTGCTGCGTTATACTTCTCATTTTACTATATTGTTCGATGTGAACATACACTCGTGTCGCATACATAGCCCATAGCAAGCAATTAATGTC
>NW_014577650.1:83219-91447 GCF_000485595.1 Priapulus caudatus | reverse complement strand
TACTGTACGGTAAAATAGGGGAAATGGATACTCTGCTGTATACGGTTAAATATCCACTGCGTATTTAAATAGCAAAAAAATATCTAAGAACTCAGTTAACGCAGAGCAAATACAAATCATCAGGGTGAAAGAGCAACAGCTTACTTTAAATTTCTGAAGCTGTCGGCATCTAAACTCCATATCTCCTCGACCTGAACACCTTTCACACCTAAATAATGTCAATTATATTCATTAATAGGATCATACGGTACCATTTCAAACAATCATGGACTATTAATATTATTCAGTGGTGTGTTACCCACACCTCAAACAGAACATTGTAAAACTGGAAAAATTACAGAGAGAGCAGCATGTATTGTATTGTCATGAACGACTAGCGCAGAGTAATACTAGTCTAGTGTAGAGAGAGACAGCAAACGCATGCTAGAAATGCATCAACCACAACAAAAGACAATATTGTTGATCTTTGCTATTCCACTCCACTTCAACTTGGCACTTGTACAGCTGAGTGGAATAAAGTAATCTTAGAAATACTAGTGTCTATGAGTGTTCAATGAGAGAGCATATGCCATGCAGACGGAATAACATGTGCAACACACATTAACTGCACAATAACCATGTATAAAACTGTCACGCTGGTCACAGGGTCTGAGTTAGATCATGATCAGGTCACACTCACCGGTAACTCCAAGAAACGGTTTTGCTAGGGTTAGAAGACCGTTTCAAACATTGGCTGCAGCTAAACACGTAGTTGTCTTATTTGCCAAGTATCGCCAAAGAACACTTCACATGTGATATACCAAATGAATCAGCATACATCCACCTTCTACAATCGATCGCACAGCCTGGTCGGGCTAACTCACAGGTGCACCTAGCCCGACCAGGCTGTGCGACCGATTGTCTATACAGCCTGACACCCTTCCATACAAAAAAAACCTCTGCAGAAATAGATGAATAACTCTGTATATATCAAATAAAACTATTCTATTACCACCTTTGACTTGCCTTGTTTGAAATAAGAACGTTAACTCACAGTTGTCCTGCATCTAAACTAGAGTGTATCTCTTAATTCATGGTATAATCTGCTAATTCTCACAGCATATCAACTTTCCAAGCAGCTTTCCAAGACCTGGTAGATCCTTAAGTACCCAGCGCATCGTAGCGCACCGATGGTTACAAGAAGGTGGATGTATGCCAATTCATTTGGTATATCACATGCGAAGTGTTCTTTGGCGATAATTGCCATAAGACAACTACGTGTTTAGCTGCAGCCAATGTTTGAAACGGTCTTCTAACCCTAGCGAGACCACAGGCACTTGGAGCATTTCAATAAAATATAATGCTAAATAAATATGAAATCTATTTACTACCAAAGTCTTAATGTTTCTATGCTCTCTTTCGCCTATTATTGCCGCCAATTTCCTGCAAATACCATCCAAATGCTCATCTCCAACAAACGCTGGCTGCCGCTGCACAGTGCACACTGACACATAAATATATAGCAGGTAGGAAAGCGTGCTGCCAAAATTCGCTCGACGCTCGCTTGATTTCACACAAATAAAACACAAATATTCCACCATTCTACTCCATCTTTGTTTCTATTTGAAGGACAGTGTTCACTTGTTATAACAAGAGCCGCAGAGCGTCTGGCCTCATCTGAGGTCTGTTGCTACGATTATAAACGTAAAATTTCAGTCGTGCGTAGTACCACATTTGTTAGGCGCAGATATGCAGACACGGTGCGTACACATCATTGTTAGGTACACTCACTTATCGCAGATGAGGTAGGGAGAGTATGGAGGGGCAGTGGGTGGGGGAAGGGGAAAGGGGATTGGGTGGGGGGAGGTGCTCTAATTGCGGAAAAGCAGTGCACATCCTTTTTAAAGATCTAACAAATATCGCGTTTTAATCCCTCCTACTGTGAGAGGTCAAAGGTTTACGATCACTTATACTTTGCAGCAGAGAAGGAGAATTTATGGTTCTTTCAATTAAAGCATATGAAACATGCTAGGTCAATACTGGTGCGTACCCGTGAAAAAAAAGTGTTTTCCTAATCGTCTGGTAGACCATGTCTCCAGAAAAGTATAAAAGTCGCCCTGTCCCCAAGATTGACTTTTTGCTGTGCCTCCAGTTTCTGGCACAGTGATGGCTGTTTCCCCCGCTACATGATTGCTAATCACCGCGACTATACGCCCAGCCAGGTCGTCCGTTATAGATGTGTGCCGGCAATTGCCATTTCTTCCCTATAACCTATATTAAGGGTTGAATTGTTTCTGTCTTTATACAGGACCCTCGTTGACTATTTGAACCATTGACCCAGCCTTCACATCCCACTGTTTTGACGATCGCCCAACGACCGAAATAGTCGTGAGTTCGTCGAGCGTTAGATTTGTGCCCAATGTGGGAGACCGGAGACAGAAGGGTCATTCGCGATTTACAAGCAGCTTCTGATATGTCATGAGTCACATTTAGTAATCAATACGAAAGCGAAATTCTCCGGGCGTTGTCCACCCTTGCCAGTATTATTATGGCTGTCAGATATATGAAAAACACCGGCGCTCTTTCGATGCACTTCACTTTTTCGCCGCAGACCTGCATAAGTTTTTGCAAAGTTCCACAGCAGCGCTTTAAGCACAGAGTGATCCGTAGGAAAGTTGGAATATACAGCGTGGAGTTTCCAAAATCATGTGCGCCGCATATAGACCTGTATTGTCAGCATAGTTTACATAAACTCGGCAAGCGGGAGTGAGGAGATTTTCGTTCAGGGACCTTTTGTGATTCGGTGACACAGTCGGTTCTAACGCAGTATGTTTTCGATGTTATTTAATAACAAGTAAACAAGTCCTTCAATAGAAAACAAATGATGGAGTAGAATGATGAATATTATGGTTGTATTCGTGTGAAATGCAAGCGGGCCGATGAGGAATTTGGCAGTCACGCCTTTCCTACCTAGTGCTAATATTTATGTTGTCATTGTGACACTCGGCACCAGCAGTTTGTTGAGATGAGCATATTTGGAAGTATTTGCAGAAATTGTCGGCATAATCTTAATGCTCATAGGTTATGTCCCCAGGGTACGCGAACGTCCCTGGGATCGGTCGGTATACGGACAGTGACCTGCGGTCAATCATAATATAATATATTTTGATATTGTATAGTGGTTAGGTTACAGATTAGGGTAAGGGTTCGGGTTCGTCAAGAGTAGGCTAGGATCCCCTAGATGTTAGCGAGTAGGCGAGGTACGGTTCGCTTTATTAGACTTACTGGCTAGTTCGGTATACGCTGGGTACCCAGGGTAGTCGGCAGTACCGGGGACATAACCCTACACTACAGCTAATACTAAAGATAGGCGAAAAGAGTATAGAAACATTAAACTTTTGTAGTAATTAGATTTGTATTTATTTAGCATATAATTTTATGAAACCTCCAAAGCGTCCTTTGATGTGAAGCAAAGACCGTTTATTGAGCTAAAGGCCAGTGAACGTGCGGTGCTCGTTCTATGACGATAGAGTAGGCTAATTTTATCATCCGTATGTGGCAAGTACTTAATTAGGTCTACCGACACCGTGCCGAATTTAAATTAGATCGTTAATGATATGCTGATTGTATTATTGTTAACAATCTCTGATAAGCTCTGAATTCTAGGATCACTTTCAATAAGACACCTACTCGGCATGTGAATCCTCAGACATCGCACACGCGAACTTGGGGAAACTTACATGTCACGATCATAATCAAGAGTCAATTTTTAAAAAGAATCACAATGTTGTAAATAGGTAAGACTAAAGTCTACGCTAAAGCTACATAATAAACAATAAATTTTAAGTTGTCAATAAGACATTAATTAATTAAAAAAGCTTACTAATGGGGCGAGGTGTATAGTAAAGCGGTTGCATCTCAGCAGATGCTCTATAGTATTCAATTGGCGGCTTCCCTGTAACTCGGAATTGCACAAAATCAAACCTAACCGAGTTTTTGGGTTGTAATTAAAAGATTAAAAGCAATTTCAAAGGTCTGCGAGGTTGTATTAGTTGAAATATTCAAAGCTGTCCTTGAAATAAATTCTTCTGTTAGAAGGTGTCAAAACACGGACCAAGATTGATCCGTTCAATACAAATATTTATCCAAACTTGACACTCTGAGACTGATGTATTCAGGGGATGAAACTTAACATTTTAAGTCAAGTCGCTCTTACTGGCACTATGAAATTTTTTTGGGGCCAGCCGTTAGCACGGCAATATTTCATCACTATGATAACAGTTTTATACGTAATATTAAATTATATAAACTCTCAAATTAGAAAGATAAAAAAAGAACAAACATTTTAAGATTTTATTTTTTAAACTTAACTCAAATAATTTAAAAGCTAACAAATTGAATGTTACATTTGTAAATATTAAATAATAGTTCATTATGAAACGTTGAAAATAAAGACTTATATTATGACTTACTTATTAGTGATCATACCATCAATTTTTAAAACACTGTTAATGTCAAACATAGATCAATGCAGAGATATCAGCAGTCAATCTCTGAATCTAATAACTGTAGGTGATAATATTATTACGACCTCAATGCTCCAAGTCTCACTGATATTTCTAGCATTGAAGCGTATTCTGTGAATAGGAGATTATTGTTTTGTGTGTGCATATTGATGTTGGTACTTTCTGAGGGCACACAAGATATATTCCCATGGTGGATTTGCTTAGTAGTGGATTGGATTTGATGTAGAGAAATTTTAATTAGCCATCAGACAGTGGTGTTAGAGAAGTATGTCAGTTTGCATGGCGTTATATTTGATTTAAACTAGCTTCAGTTGTGAAGAATGATCTTCTCTAGCTCTGTACTAGAATGAATGGTTAGGATAAAGATCAATGATCAGACCAAAATATTGGCTATGCGCCGTCTTGTAGCTGAATATATAACAGATATACACAGTCATGGGACTTTCCCACTTTGGAAGCTCAGTATCGTGTGATCTCGTTATTTATATAGTCATTCAGCTACTTTCTACTAATTTATCATGGCAGTCCCAGAGAATGTCTTGAAGTGTGTCAGAATAATTTGATCTTCATCACCAATGAATTTTAAGTATTCCAGTCAATGGGTGATGCCAGAGAACGGGAACTGCGATGCTTCTGTGGGAGTTGGATAAAAATCCTGATATAAAACCTCAGAAAATCTTTTTATACCAAAGCCTCTTCGTTTTTTATCAGATTACATCTTGGCAGCACAAAAATTCGTAGCTGCGCAGTTTGGTGAGATTGTATTCCTCAAAGGTATTCTTTTCCCAGATAATTTACGCATGTTGTGGGTACTCACTTGTCTTGTATTTCGTTATAGCTTCCAATGTTGAGGCTCTAGGCTAATGCTGACTATGGCAATTAACATGTCATTTCTGGAGTTGTAAATGAACAAATCGGTGAAGGGTCAGAGCTCCCATCAAAAACAAGAGAAAATACCGACGTCTTGACTTTCAGCAGCTTCATTTTAAAGCTGTGCCTTGGATTTATAGTCTGCAGAAACACGTTCTGTGGTCCTTGTACTGCCAAGGATGTGCCATAATGTTGTTGGATAAGACGAATAGTTTGGTTTAGGGCATTGATATGTCAAATCCAATGCCTTGTTCGCACCCTATTCTGGTTGGATAATGAGAAAAGCTACTAGATATTGTTTTTTTTAGAGCCTCATAGATTCGCGTCGCAACAATTGCTGATTTAAATGCTATATGTGATAAACAAATATACAGGCCATGGCAAATGTATTAGATAGCCTTTGTTAATAAAGTTCATTCATTTGATGACTTTAATAGAAAGTTTAGCCTATAGGGCCATACAGTGAAGGTACCAAACTTTGGCTGATTTTGCCGGCAGAAGGACACTACGCCAGCCTGCATCCACATCAACTTGTCCATTCACAAAGATATGCTACTGATTTTTCTGCATAAATTCACGTCCTTCCATGTCAAATTTGTAATTACAGTATCTGAAGGCCTTTACCATATTAATGACATTGCTTTGTCGGCCAGATTTATAATCCTATAATTTGACATATAGTATGGCTGACAGTGAAGTACGAACATACATAATTCTTGAGTTATTTAATGGCAGAATACAGTGTGCTCATCTCCGGTAAAAATACTAAAAGCGGATTTTTGTGTTATAATAGTGGTTGATTCTTGAAAGTGACTTCGTCGATACATTTGATAAATATCTTGGTGAAGGTGGTGTTGGTATGTTTTCAAGAATCCGAAAGCTTCTCTCATTAAGTCATCACAAAATTTAAAATCGAAGAAGGTTCGATTGTTGCGTACCGGCTATAGCAAGTTCGAACACGGTTTCATAAGTTTTCTCAAAAATGTCTGCTTTAGTGTTGTATGAGTCTTGTCAGCCTGAGATTGTTCGAGTATTGTGTATAGGATTGAGCAAATAAGGACAGCCTTTTGTGTTTTTTGGATCTTCATGCTTACTAAACGTGCAAGTTATCAGTCTGACAGCAACTGCAATCGTGTTGTCGTGTCCACATATACTTACCGCATGTACAGTTCATAACATTCCTCACGTGTCTTTTACAAACCATAGCTGCTTTTCTCTCGAAGTAATGCAGTAGTGTTTATGTTTTTTTCTGCTCTCCTGCTGTATACCTTCTCTCCTGTTTTGTCCTCCTTTCTCATTTAGGGTTATAGAGCTGCAGCAATATACCACATAATTAGTATGGTTTTACACTACAAATTAACCCTAACCGCTAGCAGATTTTATGTTTTATATAGGAAATTAAAGTATATTAATTGATGAAATTTAATTAGATAACTTTTATTAAATTATTCTTTATACTATTGTTTTATCAGCAAGAAATGTACTGTAAATCGGATTATTAAGCTAGGATGTGTAGCGTCTGTATGTATGTCCAAAAGCGCATTTTATTAATGGTTAGATGGGTTTTTGGTCACTGTAATCGAGTAACTGAGGTAAATGTAGTTTCGGGAATCATCTAGCAAGTTAGCTTCTAGATTGGTTTTGGTGATTGTTTTTCATGGAAGGCTAAATCATAGACCTTGAACTCATCTAGCCATTGCTTCCAATAGCAGAAGCATATATGACACCATCTCGGATATGGCACAAGTTATTTTTGTACGACTAAAAGTGATGAATGAAACTCCGCAGCAGTCAATGGGCTGCATAGGATTTTAATGGTAATATGTTAAAGCGTGTAAATTACTGGCATATTTAAATATTTAACGTACAGATTGCTGTCCCATATTATTGTGCAGTAAAAGTGTGATATTATTTCAGCAAATAATACATATGTGGTGGAAAAAGTTACTTTTTTGTTTATTGAGATAAATGATATGGCTATAGTTGATTAGCGCACGGCGAAATAATTAGATGTTTTAGGGTAGCTAGGTTAAAATTTAGAGCCACGGGACTGGCCGCTGAAATTTTATCTGTATACATGTACATCTCCACTATTCAACTGTGCATGCACGTAATAAAAGAACGTCACGTCATGTGATTTACACGAGACGGGGTGCGAGTGACAATGGCATTTGACTGGTTCGCTCATAGCCAAATTAATTTAAAAATATTTGATCAATCTGATTCAGTGACAGTGATTGGACACCCCCAGGTGTCAAACAGCGAGAACATTGCACGTGTGCGCAGGCTTAAAGTGTAATGTAATTGCCGGTTAGTAACTATACATATAATAGGCCATTTTTTACATATATTTTTCCTATCATGAAGCATGGTTTAAGAAAGATAGATATCTAGGAGGAGTTGACATGAAGGGCGAGAAGTTATTCAACCTGACAAGAACACTTGGCACAATGAATTTCGTGTAGAATCCTTAGACCGATGCAGAATCCTGACTTCAACATGTATTATCAATTATACTTGAGAGAAACTTCAGCATAAAATTAATATATCACATTATAAATACTATAATGAGTACACATTTGATGTCAAATTTATAGGTAAACATAATTCTGTATTCAGTACGTGTTTAATTGTGCATTGATATTAATCAATTATATCATTGGTCATTTGTGTTTTAGTTTCCCAAGAAAGTTCTGCACTTTTGCACCTGAAAAAACGTCTTGCACAGTGATGAGAAAAAGAAAGGCAAAGAAAGGTCAAAAGCTGCAGGGCAGTTTTCGAGTAATATTATCGCTAGACATAGTGTATAATCTCAATGGAGATGAAAAAATTATTTGGAAATTAATTCCATTA
>NW_014577650.1:78694-83194 GCF_000485595.1 Priapulus caudatus | reverse complement strand
ACGACGAAGACTATCATCGATTATACAAGCTGATCTGACTATGTCAGATACTGTTAATCACACAAGCCTGAAGAAAATTCTCGCTTTCGATCACTGCACAGCTTTATGTAAAATGCTGTCAGATTCAGGATAACACCCACCGGCGCCTTCGGGACCTCACTTTGCGCGCAAAGCTGCCAAGTTTTGCAACGTTAACAGGCGCTTTGACGAGGTCGTACCGGGAGCGAAAGCAGCGTGGTAGTTCCCAAAATGCATTCGCCGCATATAGCCCTGACTGTCCAGCATTTAATAACTGCCAACGGAGTGAAGCTCATAATTTCGGTCAGCTTTGATTATTTCGCGTACACAGCTCGTTACGAACACAGACGTATGTTGCGATTTTTTATAACAAGTTAACATTTCTTCAATAGAACAAAGATGAGGTATAATTGTGAATATTGTGTGTATTCTGTTAATCAACGGGCGTCATGCGAATTTGCAAACCTTTCCTCCTAGTGCTATATATTTATGGTCAGGTGCACGCAGCCAGCGTTTGTTGCAATATACATATTTGGACAGCATTTGAGAAATTGCGCTAATAATACCAATGTGTAATAGGTCTATCTCCCCCAGTTACTGCCGTACGTACCTGGGTACGGTCCGGGTATACTGAACTACCTGGTCACTATTTGATATGGTTAGGGTTAGGGTTACGATTAGGGTTAGGGTTCGGGTTCGGGTCAGGGAGTAGGCGTAGGCGACTCCCTAGACTCGTTAATGGAGTAGGCGAGGTACGGTTCGGCATATTATTAGATAGTACCAGGGTACGTTCCGGCAGTACCCCGGGGGACATAGACCCTATCACTATCAGCAATACTAATCTAGGCGAAAAAGAGTATAGAAACATTAAGACTTTGGTAGTAAATAGATTTCGTATTTATTTAGCAATATATTTTATTGAAACGCTCCAAGCGCCTGTGAGTGTGAGCAAGACCGTTTCTTGGAGCTAAAGCCAGGTGCACGTGACGTACTGTCTACTGACGTAGAGTAGGCTCAATTTTACCATCGTATGTGGCAAGTTAGGTCTACCACCACCTGCCAATTAAATTAGATTGTTAATGGATATGGCTGATGTATGTTAGATATGTTACCAAATCCTCGAATAAGCTCTGTAAATACTCCAGGATCACTTTCAATAAGACACCATTCACCGGCATGTGAATCCTCAGCCATCGCAACGCGAACTGGGAAAACTTACCTGTCACCGATCATAACTCACGACGCAATTTTTAAAAAGAAATCACCTGTGGTAAATTAGGTACGGACTAAAAGTTACCTACAGCTACATACATTAAACATAAATTTGAAGTTGTCAATGACATTCATTTGATTAAAAATAGGCCCTACTAATGCGCGAGTGTATCAGTAGCGCGTGATGCATCTCTAGATGCATTTTATTATTTCAATATGGCGTCTTCCACTGAACTCGGAATTGCAAAAAACAAACTAACCGAGTTTTTGGGTGATAATTCAAAGATGTAAGCACATTTCAGCGTCGCGCAGTTTGTATTAGGTTGAAATATTCAAAGGCTGTCTTGACAAATAACTTTTCTGTTAGGAAGTGTCTAAACAACCGCCCAACGATGAGTCTCAGTCTCAACTTACAACTATTTATCAAACTTGACATCTCTGAGACTGATGTTATACATGTACATCATCCACATTCAACACTTCGCATGCATCGTAATAAAAGAACGCACGGTCATGGGTGATTTACACGAGACGGTGCGGCGAGTGCCACATCGGAACATTGACTGTTCGCTCCATAGCCAATATCAAAAATATTTGATCACCTGATTCAGTGACAGTGATTGGACACACAGGTGTCAAACAGCCAGACATTGCACGTGTGCGCCAGGCTTAAAAGTTGTAATGTGAAGTCACGGTTAGTAACTATACATATACCATTTTTTACAGATATTTTTCTATCATGAAGCAGTGGTTTAAAGAAAAGATATCTAAGGAGGAGTTTGACATGGAGGCACGGAAGTTATTCACACCCAACAAGGAACACTTGCACAATGAATTTCTGTTAGCAATCCTTAACCGATGCCAAATTCCTGGACTTCAACCTAGTATGTCAATTATACTTGGAATAACACTTCAGCATAAATAATACACTCAAATTATATACATGCACTATAATGCCAGCTACACATTTAATCAAAATTTATAGCTAAACATAATTCTGTATTCAGTACGTGTTTATGCTGCATTGATAAGTAACTCGGTTATATCATGGTCATTTGTGTTTTTAGTTTCCCAAGAAAGTTCTGCAACTTCTGCACCGAAAAAACCTCTGCACAAAGTCATGACGAAAAAAGAAAAGGCAAAGAAAAGGTCAAAAGCTGCCAGGGCAAGTTTCGAGGTAATATTATCGCAGACCTGTTATACAAATGGAAGATGAAAAAATTATTTGGAAATAACTCATTATAGTTTCTAGACATCCTGTTTAGGATCCCCTCATAAATCATGTCTGATACATACATACAGGGTCAGAAGCCACAATGTATGAGTTTATTATTACTTTTACATTTTTATTATTAAGTTTTCTTATCAAAGGTTGTTAACCTGTATGACTAAAATCCAAGTCAAAGGTTAAATCCTCAAGGTCATCATGCATGTGTTGTACCCTAATGTTTGCACAGGCCAAATGTTGCATGATGTGCAGTGCTGCCCAATTCATACAAACTTCTGAATACGCATATTATAACATAAAACACCTGCATAAGGCAACGGTATCAGATGTCTTCTATGTAACCAGGGTCAAAATTAGCGGTATCTCGATATCCGCGGGATAGTAGATTTTTGTGTTGGATACCAGATTTCAATGCTTGGTATCCCGCCGGGATAGTAAACAAAATCGTCAAAAATCGGGATAGTGGTTGTTGAGTTATCAACTTTATACGGCAGCGCATCTACAGCAGGCATAGCATATTTGCAAGCGCAAGCGTAAGCGTGGCCGATGTTGATCATAAATGGGATGTGTATACATTGTATCAAGCGAACCAGACAATGCGTCTAGACAATACGTCTGCAATGTACTTGTCTGTGCATATCTGTGAATCTGTTTTCATGTTTTTATATAATAATTACATTACATATTAATAATTTTCAAATGCTAATTGCATATTTCAAGATTTTGGATACCAACATTGTTGAAATTACTATCCAAAAAATGGGATACCAGATCTTTGAGGGGGATACCAGATTTCAATACCTGGTATCCCGAATGGATACTATAATGAAAATCTAATTTCGACCCTTGGTAATGCAACATTTTCTGCATGAATAGATTAGCGTACGATGCAGTCGTGTTTGAATTGGGCTTGACTTTTCGTTTCGTCTGTACAGCATCGGTTTGCTGCTGAGCCACCTCTTCGGTACACACCGCAAGTCGTACAGAAAGAAGTGCACAGGGAGGAGAGCCTCGGATTTTGCTCCAGAGATCTGACGCTGCCGGACGTGTCGATGTTGCATGGCCGGATGTTCGTCATCGCGTGGGAAATGGGTCTTGAGGAGGTGGAGGAGGGTGCGATCAAATCAGTCCAGCTAGCAACCGAGGTAATCGCAGGTGTGTCACAAAGCCGTAGCGGCGTATTGGACCGAAAATCAAACGTGCGTCACTCGCATCTTCTCGTTTGTACGCCGAAGTCTGGTGTATTTCATTACAAGTTGTTAAGCTGCTTTTATACAGCTGTCTGTATGGTGAGGGGACAACTTTTGCAATATTTTGATAACAAGGTTATTTATGTATTATTAGTGCTAAATTTGATCATAGTAACAGTTAGATTGTCAAATTCAGTGAAAATATGAAAGTTTTGATATGATCACTCTACTAGGCACAAGCACCAAGAAGAATGAGCATATTCTTTCATTGGTTGATGCATTCTCTGGCCATTTCAGGCGATGTTGAAAAACATTCTGAGTGCTTTATTGAGCAGAAGAAATGCCTACAAAATTAGAGACGGAGGCTTTAAATTTGCCTTGGGTTGTGATGTCCCGAACCCATACTTGAGAAACACACGACATGTGTATGACTATGACACCGATAGGTATGTCCAGTAGCCATCTGTGATCAGCAGGAAAGCATTCATGCTATGTTAGTTCGTTAGCGACTAACTATAAAGAAATATCAATATACCATTATTACATTGGCGAAATTAGTCTGACTTGTGTCATGGCTATGATATCACAGAGTTACGTGTCTGTAGGTTCTGCTTCACATACAGGTGCGTTGTTTTGCTTCAGTAATGTGACATTCTCCAACCAGGGAGTGCAAATGGCATCTGCCAGACCTACCAGGGAGATGGGGGAGGAGGAAGCAATCTACCAGGTTGCCTGTGGAGGAGGCTTGGCCCCGGCCAAGCCTCCGATTACCACATACGACCTGCTGGAAACACTACAGGCATGTGTGTGTGTGTGCGCGTGCGTGCATGTGTGGGTGTGTGCGTACGTGCG
>NW_014577650.1:64687-77879 GCF_000485595.1 Priapulus caudatus | reverse complement strand
CTGCATCACCCTTAGAACCCCTCGGAACCCCGCGTCGCCCTCGGAACCCCGCGACGCCCTTGGAACCCGCGTGTCACTCTCTGAATCTTTAGTGGAAATGTCTGTAGCAGTAATGAGCCGATTGGGATGATGGTAATCACGTTATTAATTCTAGTTGCCATTGCAGGGTAGATATATAGATACGATGTATAATTATCATGCAATAGTAATGTTATGTGAAATACTGGTGGAATGATACTATTAGCTAGTAGGGAAAGCGTTTAGAGAAGTTTGTCTGTGGCTTGTAATCTATTCAGCTGGTAGTAAACATTTTCTAATAATGGCTTTGTGTTATCCTTAAAATGCTACAAGTTCCAACTGTCATCAATAGAATTTATTTGTAAATAGTTTGTAAATATTTTTCAATAAATAAAAGAAAATGTTATTTATATTAATATAAGAAATTATTATTTCTTTTCTTAGGACTATAATTTCTGTTACAACAAGTCATGATTGCACAGTAGGTAAATTGGTAATGTATCCGATTCTATACTTCGTATAGGACTTACTAACTTAAATATCAATTTCCTTTTTTATGATCATTCAGATAACATTTTCCTTATCTTTTATCTTTTTCCTTGTGCATTGGACCAAACAATCAAGAGTTGGAGTTATACCTCCATAGTTGATATTAAAAGCCATCATAAACTTTCTTGATTGAAACATTACAACATTTCAACTCCACATAAATCATTTATACAAATTTTTGGCATAATTGCATTGATGGGAACTCACAAGAATATCTGAATATGTAAAATGTATATAGACATAAACAATATAGAATATCACAATATATGTAAAAACACATGCACACACACACATGAATTTTAGAGATCATATATATGAGTGGCATTTGTCAAATCGGCTAGTTACTTTTTTACATCGCCCACAAGGGACGTTTTATGTTTTTTATAATTAATTAAAACTGGTATGTATTACCTCACATAATCCGTTACATGTACACCAATGAAAATTCTGTCCAATTATAATTAGCCTTGCAAATAAAAATCTGACGACCTCATTTCCATTTTATAAAAAACTATAGCTCTTGTTTAAAAACAGAATACCAACATTGATTACAGAATTCATGTGACTGATGACTAGTATCCATCCTTCTGCCAGCTATCGTATAAGTAACTGATTATGATCCACAGAATTTATGCCTCATCACACGAAGTGTTTATGTGTGACTGTAAAAATAATCAAAATAAGCATGTGTGGGGGCGTGTGAGTATACATAATTTGAGCTGTCTAGAAATATAATTTCCAAATACGAAATTACATGCGCATTTCCTTCACAGCGACGGCTTCACGAATTTCTGGATCTGTGATCATACGTATAAGATTCAGATCTCTCTCATCTGCACCAAAATATGCCAGATTATCGAGAGTAATCACTAGGAAAACATCGTTTCCTACAACCTCGCTGACAATTGGATCCTGTTTCAGTAGTGTACCCTTTTGTGGCTTGGCTATCGCGGGAACACACATTAATATTCTCAAGGTGCCCTCCTCGGCCTGCAAGGCCTTGCAAGCAGCCACAGCCTTGTCCTTCCGGTCATTCGGTATTCCTGGATTTCCGTCCTTTTGGGTCCGATCGTAGAGGTTGCGCCAGTCTGTGGTCTTCTTCCCCTTAAACAAATTGTAATAGTATGCATCACAATGGCATCAGCACCTGACAGTTTCACAGCACAGCCGTTATCTCTTAAGCCTAGCGCAGACCTGTGACGTTTTCATGCAACTCGAGAGCGATTCTCGAATTGCTGTAAAAATTGCTGTGAAATCGCTACGGCTGCCGGAACGTGCAACTGCAACCCGTAGCGATTCTGGTCACTTGCGACGAGTTGCAAGAAATCAAACTTGTTTGATTTTGAGTGACTATAGTCGCTCCCAACACGCGGTGACACATCGACCGATCGCTTGCAGGTTGCAGATTGCTGCAACGAGCAACCAAAAATCGCAGGTCTGCACTAGGCTTTAACAGTGTTCACTGGTAAAGTTGAACAATCGTATGCGCACCGATACAATTACGTGTGTACAAAACTTACATGCTGTGCAGTGTTCGAGCTCACTTTACCATCACTCGATAGCTTTACTTGTGCTAGGCACAAACGTAGTCTTCCTCGTGCTTGTCCGAGTCTAGCAACAGCATTTGACTCGCCTGCCATATCTGCAGTGTCACAGGTTGGTAGTACCTATGTGAGAAATAATGCTCATTAAGAACTAAAGTTATATTCGCAGACTGGTTCACACACGACAACAATTTTTACGTTTCGGCATACGAAAAAACTGAAAATAGTCATTCCGCTAAGTCCAGTTACTGTATATAAGCTAATTCACTCGTGTTACTATATATACACGTGTGTTATTATGATGCATATGCATGTGTCTTTACAAGATACCCATACCTCACCATATTGGAGTAATTCGGAAGCATCTTCATCACAATTATAACAACCATTGGCTGTGACACTTAGGGCATCTGTGTTGTCTTGCTTGATGATGCAAGAGGATGGGACATCAAAGATACCTTTACCAGTGTTGAGCGTCATTGGGAAATCTTCAGACTTTGCTGCGTTACCGTTACCCTTACAGTTCTCTAACATGCTGACATCACTAGACTCTGCTGAGTTACCGTTACCCTTACAGTTCTCTAACATGCTGACATCATCAGACTCTGCTGCATTACCGTTACCCTTACAGTTCCTAACGTCCTGACATCACCAGACTCTGCTGCGTTACTGTAACCCTTACAGTTCTCTAACGTCCTGACATCATCAGACTCTGCTGCGTTACTGTAACCCTTACAGTTCTCTAACATGCTGACGTCATCAGACTTTGGCTGCATTACGTTACGCCTTACAGTTTCTAACATGCTGACATCATCAGACTTTGCTGCATTACCGTTACCCTTACAGTTCTCTAACATGCTGACGTCATCAGACTTTGCTGCATTACCGTTACCCTTACAGTTCTCTAACGTCCTGACATCACCAGAACTCTGCTGAGTTAACGTTACGCCTTACAGTTCTCTAACATCCGTGACATCACTAGACTCTGCTGAGTTACCGTTACCCTTACAGTTCTCTTAACATGCTGACGTCATCAGACTCTGCTGTGTTACTGTAAACCCTTGACAGTTCTCTAACATGCTGACATCACCAGACTTTGATGGCGTTACTGTAACCCTTACAGTTCTCTAACATGCTGACATCACACCAGACTCTGCTGTGTTACCGTTACCCTTACAGTTCTCTAACATGCTGACATCATCAGACTCTGCTGTGTTACCGTTACCCTTACAGTTCTCTAACATGCTGACATCATCAGACTCTGCTGCATTACTAGGTAACCCTTACAGTTCTCTAACATGCTGACATCATCAGACTCTGCTGCATTACCGTTACCCTTACAGTTCTCTAACGTCCTGATGTCATCAGATTCTACGATACTACCAAAACATTCACAGTTTTCCGACATGCTGACATCATCCAATTCTGCAGTGGCATGATTATTCTCACGGTTCTCTGATAATGGAATGTCAACTGACACTGCTGCATCACCAAACTGTTTACAAATCCCTGACATAGTACTGTCAACAGTCGACTGCAGAGTAGCAAACGGTGGCTGTGACCCTATAAAAGTAATACACATTAAATTATTTATTTAGTCACATTACATCAGGGGTTAATAATGACAAATTTGTCATTATTAACCCCTGATTACATTTAATTACATTTTTTATTTATTTACATTAAATACTGTAAGTCATGAGAATATCCTATGTAGGATATGTACGGTACTGGTAATAATAAGAACAGATGCTCATGAATAAAGTACAAATTACATATGAACATTTCATGTTTCCAAAACAATATCACACACCAGTACTTGACAAAAAATCTGAATTGGTGCCACATTGCTGCATTTTAAGAAACATGTATGCATGTGTGAAGCCAATTTATGTTAGAAATGCACGTATAAAAATGTTTACAGTTACTTTACAGAATAAGTAACCGAGGCTGTGTCATGAATAATTGAAACGGTGTCAGTGTTACATTTGTAAAGGACATCACTGTGAAAAAGTGCAGTGTACAAGAACATGCCATAAGTGTATGAGGGAATGGGGCAATGCTAGGCACACCTGTAATCTGTGGTAGAAATTCACCGATTGGCAGAGAGTTGGTCACTCCTTCACTCCGTACAGGTGAATCTAGCTCTTCCAAGTAGAAAATCAGGTCTGGACCTGCATACACAAAGTGAGGAATAAATAGACCGCCAACATTCAACTCCTTGCTACGGAAAGCAGTTAATGTAGGCAACAGTGTGATAGGATAAATCAAGTGGTTCTTAACATTTTAAAAAGAAAACCATAGATGTATGTATGTGTGTATTTCAACAAAAAATTGTCATATTATGTATTTTGTATTATGCATTTAGACATTTCAGGGCATATTCTTTAAATGAGATGCAAAGAAAATGTAAAATAAACTATAGCAGTTTGCAGAAATTTAAAATTTTGTTAAAAATGAGGTAAATTTTTGAGTAAGAAAGGAAGGACAAACCAGCATTTGAATCTGGGAAGACAAATTGATGTTTTGGTTCTGTCAAGTATTTTCCTGTGCCTGTTGCTGAGGCACAATTGATTGATTTGCCATTTCCAGGCCACAGTCTGCCAAAATAAAATCAGCATTAGTAATGCAGTTTCTAGCCAAGCCTATATAAAGCTACAGAATTTATTCCAATTATAATTTACTTGTATTAAGAACATTCCAATGCTAATATAAATTAAACATGATCAGAGTAGCAAGATAATATCAAACAGGAATAGAAAAGAAATTCCCCAATAATTGAACATCGTTTCTGATATCACTAGTATTGCTTTTTACCCATTTTATATTTCTAGCTCTTCCTGCATTATTGCAGTACTTGTATGTTTATTTTTATATTTATTTTGCCAATGTATCTGTGATATATGTGAGCAATAAAACTAATTTGAATTTCAATCTGAATTTGAATTTCGATATGGTACCAAACACCTGATTTAGACTCTGTCATGTTGTCATTTACACACACTGGTCTTATCTTGGCATATACACACATATTACTGCTGACACGAGCTTTTTTTGCTTTGCTCCTTCACTGGAGATAAACTCCCTCTATCCTAACTTGCACGCGCACGTGTATTCGAATACTAATTCGCACGTGCACGCGAATGTGCTTACCGGCAGTTCTGCAGCCAGGGCGGAAGGTCTTTGATTCCACGGAACAGTGGATGCGTGCTGACATCTATTGGCTCCATGTTGAAGCTTTTGCGCACCCACCCAGGGACAAACATCTCAAACAGAAGGCCACGACTCTGAGGGCCAATCAGTGGATTCAGGAGCAGGTCCTGCACCCACTCCTCAATGTTGCTGTAGATTCCTGCAAACATTACGACGCTCACACCTGACACGAACGCTCTCGCGTACGAATCGGGGGACCCAGGAACAACATGAATTCTCGTGTCGGTACGCGCTGCATATATTTAGTTACCGATTCTCTCGAAGAACTTTTTTATGGCGATCACGACAAGAGGTTCAGTGATCTTAGCCTTTGTGAGACACCCGTGCTCATTGTCGATTTCTACGTAGCAAATGCCTCGGTCCACCAGGTTCATCTCCTCAGGGCATGGCAGCAATAAGGGGCCATTGCTTAGATAATATGCGACTACCTGTACACCACACAAAAGAACATCCGTGTCATGATTGAAATGAAAAGCGGCAGCACTGCATTATAAGTAACAGTCGATACGTGTTTGTATTACTACCTGAAACATGACACTCACTACAGACAGATTTAGAATCCGCCTAGGTGCGACCAGCAGGGGGCTGTAGCGAATCAGTGCTGTGATAGAAGATTATAAAAGCTATGCGAAGAAACATAGTTCTGCAAAGTCGTCACTTTGGTGTGCACACGTGTCAAACCACCTACGAACCAGGGCAGCTTGCCTAATCTTGCAACATTACACAACGTGTGAGAGGTGCGGTTAATCTCGCTTAGACGGATAAGTCGACTGCCATCGTCCCACACCAAGTACGGTGCACCCGATCACGCATAGATACCATAACAAGTGCCGCAGTGCGACAGGGCTCATCTGGTGTCGGGTGTTCTGCTGATAAATTCATTTGTGCATAGCAAGACGTCTTATACATAAGTCTTCTTTATTCTTGTTTGACTTTCGTAGCCAATTCGAACAAATATATCAGCTACACTTTCGCACCCACCTAATTTCTATGCATTGCAGCCACATGTGCATTGCATGTTGGCAGGCAACAATTATGATTAGAAGTGTGCCAGCCATGGGCTGCCCCGTGTTTTTGCCTACCCACGCGAGCATTCACTGATTCAGCCTTCAGGGTGCTATAGACAGACTGCTTTAGAAAATAATATGATTTAAGGAGCGTAAACCTTGTTCAACAAACATTTGCCTTTGCAATTAAACTGTGCAACTGTAGCCTCACATTCACACAGGTATGGGCTCTAATAATAGCAAAAGCAGTTCAGTCCTTTGTTAACAGTCAACAAATCAATGTTTAACCCTCCTCTTGAGGGTCAAAAGGTTATCCGACACTTACTCTTCGCACGTCAGCGGAAAGCATATTTCATGGTCCTTTCAATAAAGCCATAAAAATGGTAGGTCACCGCTGAAACAAAAAAGTTTTTCAATCGCTCCGTCAGACCATGTCCTCAGAAAATGTCTAAAATCTGCCCTGTGCCTATTGACCTTTGACCTGTGACCTCCAATTTCGGCACAGTGATGGCTTTTCCTACCATGATGCTATACACCAACTATCACGAGCCTAGGTCGAGCCGTTTAGATTTGTGCCGCAATTCTGCATTTCCTCCCTATACCTTAAGTTAAGGAGAGAATGTTCTTTTTCTTTTCTTTTCTGAGAGATGGACGAAAATTTCGTCATTGTAAGTAATTAGAACTTATTATGGATCTAACTGAGATAAACTTTATTTTTATGTGAACTATAGAGATCCGATGAAATTATTCAAGCAGAGATACCAGTTTCTCCAGCAAGTTGATGACATCAGCGCGGCCACCTGCCACACGAACCAGGGTAGGCCGGCCTTGCTCGTCCAGCTGGTCCAGCTGGTAACCTGCGATGCATGAGTGAAAATCATAATCAAACAATCAGAACTAATCGGAATAATAGATGTCGTATAATAGCCGATGCAATAGTCGATATTAAAGCGGCATATAACATCTGATCTGATTGATGAGCAAAAGAAATACGCACCTAGTGATCGCTTATCTCGTATGTTTTTTCCCCCGATAAGAAACGTCTTGGCATCATGTATTGACTCTTCAATGATCTCGTCTTTATCGGTTGCATTATGGCGTAGTACGTGGCTCACAAAACAAGCGAGAAATCGTGGCCGCCCTTTAAAGATATAGTGTAAATTGCAATAGTCGGAAATTAGTAAAACATGTAGTTTTGAGGCAAGAAAACTGTATGGATTTACATGTTAAATATACATAATATAACAGCACAGAATTTTTTAACCATTATCAAACAGTGCATGTGCCCATACTGAAATTTAACTTCTGTATATATATAGCTGCACCACTGATAGTCAGTGATGAAACCAATTATATGAACTAATAACTGCAATGTGTGTAACTAAATTATAATTAAGGTAGTTTACCTTGAAACAATTCCCTGATATCTTTCAGAAACCTTCCGGGACTCATAAACTTCCAAAGATATTCCTGTATTTTATTGTCTGTGTCATATCTGTGGACATGTTAATGATGTATGAGATATGCATTGTTCCTTATTCTCTGACAGAAGTCATTTCAAACGAGTGCATCGATATATTAATTTTAATGATAATATGAACCATATATAAATGATTCATCGCTTATACACCACTTCTCATAACCCCATACCCACACGCACTTGAACCATTTCCGAAAAATAAACCAATACTTCTCATGTTCTCCTTCCGCACCCTCCCTCCCATTCATCCTCTCCCTCCCCACCCTCCTTTCCGGTCACTCTCTCTTTCCGCACCGACCTGCTCAGTCATCCTCTCCCTCCGCGCCCTCCCTCCTGGTCACACCCTCCCCCTGCCTCCATCCGTCCACGCCCTCCCTCCTCGTCATTCTCTCCCCGTCCCCATCCCTCCCAGTCTTTCTCTTCCTCTACACCCTCCCTCCTGGTCACTCCCCCCCCATCCCCATCCCTCCGTGCCCTCCCTCCTGGTCACACCCTCCCGCTCCGCGCCTTCCTTCCCGGTCACACCCTCCCATCTTCGCTAGCTTCCTCCTCCTCCTCACCTGTAGAACTTGTGAAACACAAGGTCCTCCTCCTTCGTGTCCTTGCCGATGCAGGACTTCATCAGCTCCTGGCTATCGCTGAGACGCAGTGCCGTGCCGGCAAGGAAGATGTTCATGTGGTCGAGGTCGCTCAACGTCTTGAAGAAGTGGCTGAAGAGCGCGCGTCCTTTATCGCCGGCCGTCCTGCTCACAAACTTGCGCTCGCAGCTTTTCAGCAGCACGTGCGCCTCGTCCGTGAATACGTACAGGTTCGACTTTGTCTTCTGGAAGCGGGCGTCGGTGACGAATTTCTTCAGCAGATCTGAGCGAAGTAAATACAGTGTAATACGGAATTACGGTGTTGTCTAGTTACGGTTATTGTCTAAGTAATTACGGATCCCCGTTAGTTTCCTTACCAAAAATCGTGCTTTGCAAGGGTTAGGAAACGTAGCTAGTGAAGGAAATTTATCTACGATGGTTACTCTACGCAGTGTCAGCGTGTGATCACAAGGCCCTGTACATTAACACTTCCTCTTTATTACACAAGTAAAACTAAGCATAGGTAAGACTTTCCCTATATTACGTAGGCGAGAGACGTCTCTATTCTTAAGACATAATATTTTTTCAGATCGCCTACATCTCGTATTATCGCCTGAGGCAAGAAGCGATGCGTCAGTTATGACAAAATGTAGCAGAAATGAAGTTAACGTGGAGCGATACCTTCAACTTCATCCAGGACGACTTCCGGGTGACATTTACTCAGTTGCTCAAACACCTCCGTGAACAGCACAAGGTTGTTGCTCGTCAACAGTTGGGGTGCGCGCAGCTGAGCAAACAGCCAGCTGCGCGGCTGCATCGTGGTGCTCGCGTCGCAGGCCAGCCGCTGGCAGTGAAACAGCAGCAGCAGACGCGTGAGCACGAGCGCATGGATGAGATGCGTAGCGATGCTGGTGAGATTTTCCTTGTCGTACTCCGCCTTCATGTGGATCTTGCTCTCCAGGGGTTTCATCTCGGGCGAGCCGGGCTGCTGGCTGCCGTACGGCTCAAAGTAGAGACCGTAGCGGGTGGAGAGAACCTCGAATATCGTGCGAGACTTGCCGCAGCCCGACACACCGAATAGAACACCTGCAGTAAGAGACAAGTTGAGACAGACATTGCTTGCAGTAAGAGACAAGTTGAGACAGACATTGCCTGCAGTAAGAGACAAGTTGAGACAGACATTGCCTGCAGTAAGAGACAAGTTGAGACAGACATTGCCTGCAGTAAGAGACAAGTTCAGGCAGACATTGCCTGCAGTAAGAGACAAGTTGAGACAGACATTGCCTGCAGTGAGAAGCACGAGAGAGACAAGTTCAGGCAGACATTGCCTGCAGTAAGAGACAAGTTGAGACAGACATTGCCTGCAGTAAGAGACAAGTTGAGACAGACATTGCCTGCAGTGAGAAGTTGTACATCCCTGTATGGGTGAGGGGGTGAGGAGGTGTCTACCCCACAAAAGTAAAAAAAAATAAAAATGAACAGGATGTCCCTTCATAGGGAGCGAAACCCTGACAGCCTGCCTGCATGAAGTCTGCTGCGGTGTGCGATTGTGAACGGGTTATGATGCGAAACCTGCTCTACGGCATCATGCAATTTCATCACCAATTACCAAACAAACCCCCAAATTACAAACACAAACAAAAAAGAGTAAAAAATTACACTTATACAATACGAAAATATAAATTATGTGCAGATTATTTTATAAGAAGATGACTGCATTTTTATAGATATTTCGTGCAGTGCTTGTAAAACTCAAGCCACATTGCAAAGATCATCGTCGAATATGTAACTGCATTTTCACAAATCCAGCATCTACAGATATTGGCAACTGATTTGGTTAGTGGTGGCTAAAATTGTCTGAATTCATGCAGAGATTTATGAGACAACACGGATCTAGAAGTTACAAGTACCTAATGGATGATTCCTGCCCCCATTCAGTATACGTTGGCCAACCTTAAGTACCCATGAAACACCTGGATTATCGTTTTTAAACTGTTTGGTACTCTGAGGCAGGTTCCACAATAGCAGGTTCGGATGACCTTGGCTACAGTCATAACCTCCCATTGGTATTGCCTCGTTCTGCACCTTCTCATGGAATGGATGGGTTTCTTTTACCTGTAGAAAGAAGAATAGATTAGCAACAAAGCAAGACAGGAAAGGATCAGCTATGGATAATTGGTCCTAAAATGGTTGTTGTAGATATTTTATTATCAAAAATTAAAACAGCTTACGGTGAAGTTTTCCACTTTGAAGTTATTCGTCGCATATGGCAACAGCAAATGCTCGTGACGTTGTATGTAAGCTCTCACGTCATCTATACTGTGAATACCTACAGACATAAAACATTATTAGAATACACAGGAGTCATGACACACAAAAGCAAAAAAGATTAGACCAGGAATGAATACAAACAAATTTGTTTTTAATCATTCCTCGTTAGATAGTAAACATCAATGTTTACCGTCGCTGCCTGAGAGGTATTGTTTTCAACCCGTCAGTAATTATTACATAATATCGTATAGAATGACAGAATAAGCTAAATAACATACTAAAATGCCCTAAACATGTATTCTTACATATACGTATATATATATTATACATGTATATGGGATACACATGTTCATGATAATGTTGAATGGGTCTGAAAATTAAGCTGCCTAGCAGACTATAATTGTGAATATTATAGTCTGTATTATAACCTCTTAAAACACTAGGTCCTATAATACTAAACACTATTACGTCAAACCACCGTATTTACTTGTGCACATAAGAAGCATTCATGTATAAGTTGTACCCCATATTATGCCTTGAAAAGTTGGTACAAACATTGGTACAGTAAGTTTGAACAACATTTTTTAGCCTCGTGTATAAGTCGCACCCCTGATTTTTTTTATTGAAGTTGTGTACAAAAAAGTGTGACTTATATACAAGTAAATACGATACAAAAATTTGAAGGGTGGTGTAACCTACCTTTCCTCCTCAGTTCACATATTTCTTCGTAAAGATGAAGAGCATGCATCTTTTTAATTTTCATCGATTCTAGGATATCAACGGTCAAATGGTTCACAAGATATTTTCCTGTAACTCCTGCCCTTAAATCAGGTAAAAATGGTGCTTGACGATAAATGGACCAAAAATGTTAGAGTGATTTTATCAGATTCATTATATCAGTTTTGTAGACAACAAGATATTCTAAAGGTATTTTGCAGATCTATTTCATAGATACCTATTTTGTATATTTTTAGACACTTACTCCACAAAATTTTGGCTGTATTGACCTAAGCCATCTGGCAAACGGTGAAGCCATTGTTTCACATCTTCTTCAGTCCATTCCAGAACGGGATCACATTTAGCCTCATGATTCACCTTGCTCTCATACAAGACCTGCAAATAAGTTTGATTCAAGAAATGTCAAGTTTGGCGGCTATACTAGAAATTACAGGTTCCTGTTAGAGCAAAGCATGAGTAAAATAGAAAAACACACGGTTCTTAACCGTGGTGCACACAAGCAACATTCCATCTATATATATTCCATAGTAATTTAGGAAATATTTTCTTCTTATATTTAATTTGTTTCCAAGAAATTCCACGTAATCTTCTACAGCACAACATACACGATGAAATACTTACTGTAACAGCATCATTGTTATTGGTGTTTGGAATGGCATTTGAGCTCTCATTTGCAAAACCTCTTTTTTCGTCCGACTTTTGCGATGGAAAAAAGTCTGTCATTTTTGGTTGTGGAGAATACCGCTTGTCTTTCCCTGTGGATAAAAAAATACCTTTACTTAATTCATAAAACCTTAAACTTCTAACCAACTAACTAAACCAACTTCTTTAAGCAAAGAACCTGTCTAACTTGTAGGTGGCATGATTCTCAGGGTTGTTATTAAAGTGCTAAAAGGGGCACCTCTACCTCTACCTCGACATGATTGCATGGCAAATTAATGAGTAAACATGTTTGAACTGTAATTGATACATATATATATATATATATATATATCTTATCTCTAAACATGAGACATGGTAAAAAAACACGCATTGCACTTCATGAGCCTCTGGATTATATAGCTCAGATTAAATAGATCATACTTCTGAAGGTCTGAGGACTGTGAGGTGCCTCCATGTTCTGTGTTACGGAGCATGAAATGCAGAGCATAGGATTATACTATAGCCTGCACATATCTAGACGATCTGCAGCCGGATATCCGCGCGAAGCGCTCAAACGCCGCGTAGCGGCCACTTTTGCAATTTCGCTGCCCTCTACCCAACGCAAGTACTCAGTTCCTTTCCTAGGGTTAGCTTGAAGCCGGCTTTTCGCTGAATTGAGCAGTTCTGCCCATTGCACGAGGGATCGCACTACCCAGTTAGGTAGAGACGGGCTAGAAAAGCTCCCAAATTTTTGTAGGCTACTAGGCGCGCTTTCTTTGCTGTAATAACGGAGTTTTTTGTTGACATTGTAACAATATATAGCGCTTATGCGTAGCGTTGACTGGCTGAGTTTAGAGGATACGATATATAGGAATTCGTCTTCGCTATTCGTAATAATCACAGTTACCCAGCTAACACATAACGTTCCCACAACGTTGCTGGAATGTTGTAGTTTGGTCGGGTCAGGAATAACGTTGCAGCAACGTTCCAGAAACGTACCACACGAACGTTACACTCAAACCTTCTCACAACGTTATGTAGTAACGTTGTAAAAACGTTATTAGGACGTTTACATATTTTTCTATAGTTAATTAGCATCTGTATATACAATATCATATGTTAATGTAAAACCGTTATTAATTATGGCAGGGT
>NW_014577650.1:61976-64456 GCF_000485595.1 Priapulus caudatus | reverse complement strand
TGCAGCGCTGGCAGCTATGGATGCGTGCGCCGGCGTAAGCATTCGGCGCACGGATCCATAGCTGCCAGCGCTGCATACTGTCGTAGGACGTTCCCGCGGTCGCGTGCGCCTTGCCGCGGAACTGCGCGCAAGATCTGCGCTCAGCACTTCGGGCCAACACCTTCTTTCGGCAACGCTTCTCTAGTATCCCGTCTCATCTGGGTCTAGGGGCCTACAGTCTACAATACTACTAGTACTACTGTACTAGTACTAGTAGTATAGACTATAGTACTAGAGCCAGATGAGACGGGATACTAGAGAAGCGTTGCCGAAAGAAGGTGTTGACCCGAAGTGCTGAGCGCAGATCTTGCGCGCAGTTCCGCGGCAAGGCGCACGCGACCGCGGGCACGTCCTACGACAGTATGCAGCGCGGGTAGCTATGTATCTGTGCGCCTAATGCTACCGCCCGCGCACGGATCCATAGCTGCCAGCGCTGCATACTGTCGTAGGACGTTCCCGCGGTCGCGTGCGCCTTGCCGCGGAACTGCGCGCAAGATCTGCGCTCAGCACTTCGGGTCAACACCTTCTTTCGGCAACGCTTCTCTAGTATCCCGTCTCATCTAGATACACAATGTAGAGATATAATATGTTCACACTGCTATACTAGCTGCTAGACGTAGCTCACTCTTCACAACAGTACGACATGTGCAGTATATGACACGTTGAGTAACCTTAGTTTTCTGCTATCATGCCACCAGATGTGATATTAGGGGATGTAGTGTACACTGTTGACCACAAAAAAACGATGGCCAAAATAATTATCTTCAATCTTAGCTCTAGAACTATATCCTTCACTCTGCCCTGCGGCAGAGCGAAGGGCCATAGTTCTAGAGCTTCTTCAATCTGTACATGAATGTGTTTTTAACACTAGGCCATAATAAAATTATTGTTTGTTTGCCCTCACCTGACCGACCCGCCAAAAAGGGCCGACTCAAAAAAATTCATTGATTTTTTTTTTTTTACAAATTGTATTACTGTTACGTACATTAAAAATCTGTAGCCAATTATACATTACATGCACCAAGCAAAACAAACATTCAACATAAAAGGTATATCCACACAAGTACACCCGAGCATGTATAGACACCATGCTGAATTTGTAAAAAGACACATTCACAAAAAAAGCCTACCTACCTACCCAAACTTTTCAGCCTGGGACGGGTGAGGGCAAACAAAGATTTTTTTAATTGTGGCCCTATTTTACTCTATTTTACACCTGCCACAGAATGACAGCATAGGTAGAGTGTGAACATCCTAAACACAGCCATTAATAAACTAGGCAGTGGCTGGTGCTCTGGTAACCGGACCGGGAGTTCTTTTGGCTTGTGCTCTGGCAATCCCAGAATGCACTGCAAAGTCATGGTCTCGCTCAATGTCAAGTCATGCTTTTTCAATCACAATTCAAATTTGACTTCCCTGTGCCTCTTGCAATGAACCGCTTTCCTCCAAAAACACAGGCGTAGTTCACAGTGTAATACTTCTAATTTTTCATTAGAATTTTCCACTCATTTCGGTACTCTGTACAAGGTTTGTGTGCCGCCATTTTTGTGTTTGCACGGATTCGTGGTCCGGTTACCGGAGCACGAGCCACTTCGAATAAAATATTCCATCTCCACATTCAACCTTAGCTTCATTTACCGCAAAAATGAAAGTGCTTTCAGTGTATAGTAAAATAGTTTGGTCAAAAATGTGATAACTTAGTTAGTATTAGTATCAGTGTATGATTAGATACAATAATGTAACCCAACAAGAGTAGGATACAACTACTCTTGTTAGGTTACATTATTGTATCTATAGATTCTAGTGTACTATCATATCATATATGACAGTATGTATTACAATGATTATGTATGTAAAATATGTTTTCTTGTTCTTTTTTTGTACTAATGTAATGTACTCTAATGTAATGTATTGTAAGATATTATAATGTAATGTAATGTAATGTAAAGTGATTTAATGTAATGTGATGTAATGTAAAGTGATTTAATGTAATGTGATGTAATGTAATGTGGATGTAAAGTAATGTAATAATTGAAATCTTTTACTTGAAAATATTCTAACAGTGTTTACTTAATCAAGGCTTAGGGTATCTAGCTGACTTCGATGACCGCATTGTCCATTCGCCATACCCGTGCCGTTTATACTTGAACTTATACTGTTAACTGGTTTTTTTCCTCTTGAATTAAAATATTGTATTAATTTATTAAATTGTACCGGTACCAAAAATGTTTAGCACTAATAAAGTATCTTGAATGTTGTATGTCTTGGGTATTTCATTTAATCCGTCCTCTCTCGCTCTCTTGCTCTCTCTCTCTTTCACACACACACGCACAGCTCTCTCTCTCTCTCTCCCACACACACACACCTCTACCTCTCTCTCTCTCACACACACATACGCACATGCACGCACGCACGCACGCACGCACGCACGCACACACACA
>NW_014577650.1:40939-59791 GCF_000485595.1 Priapulus caudatus | reverse complement strand
ACAAGAAGGCAAATCAAATTCAACAGCATAAATTCAGCATAAAGTCTGTACCTTTTCTTTAATTATTTGCCTCTAACAAGCATGGTGCATGGTGTATTTATTGCTCACCTAATAAATAGTGTGCATGAATAAAGGTTAATAAATGTTGTGTATTGGACTATTGGTTACTGTTTGCTTATGTATTATTCGGGTGCTGGCTGCAGGTTAAATAGTATTCCAGATGCCAGCCCAAAATTATGGAGTATTCCAGATGCCACTGAAAATTAGAGAGTATTCCGGATGCCAAAGGGGGGGGGGGCATGGACCCCCTCATTAATGCGCGAAATCACAATGTTTTTTTTTTCAGCACAACGGCGCTGCATTTTGCTTTGCTGTGTCGTGTCGTGCCGCGTGTGTGGAGACGGGCCTTTAGGCCCTTACATTATTCATATTATTGTATCTACTAATCTAGTCTTGGGCCTGGGCCTGGGCCGTGCCGTGGTCAATCACTCAATCAATGACCCTAACCCAATGGCAATGGTGTAGAATCCGTCAGAACCTAATTCTGAGGACAGTGATGATGATGCCATGGTGTTTAATTACACTTACTCTTTCCTCTTCGCCGTCTTGTATTGTCGTTTGGCATGGTCGTATTGCACTTATAGAGTTTTCATACATAAACGAAAAAACGAAAATCCCACCATAACGACACTTGCGCACCTATTAACAAATGAACAGCGCCCACATCGTGTAAAAAAAACTTTACCCATGCACTTGGAACGTCTCAATTAAAAAAGAAGAAGGTAAATAAACACGAAAGGTATTTACTACCAAAGTCCTCTACCAAAGTTCTAGCTCCAAGAAACGGTATTGCTAGGGTTAGAATACTGACTGTATATTGACGTCAGTCACACAGCCTGGTCGGGTTACTAAAGTTCGAAAGTTCATAATGTTTGTGCACAGGGCGGGCGTGCGGTGTACTTGTGTGTTGCAGATGAGCATTTGACCGGCTGAGAAATTTACCGGGACACCGGCATTTACGGGTAATTATCGGCAATAATAGGCGAAAATAGAGTAGAGAAACATTAAGACTTTGGTAGTAAAAACATTTCGTGTTTACATTTTTTTATTTTATTGAGACATTCCAATCGAAGTGCCTGTGCCCATGCCCATGGCCATATTGGCCTAACCCTAACCCTAACACTAACCCTAACCCTAACCCTAACCCTAACCCTAAAAATACCTCATATAAAAATATAAACATAATACTAAACAACCTAAAACTACCTCGGGTACATATCTGTAGTACCTGTTACGACAACGACCCTTCGTGCGATACTAATAGCTCTAGAACTATGGCTGCATGGCTCCCCTCCGCTCCACCGCAGGCCGTAGGTGGAGCGGAGGGCTATAGTTCTAGAGCTAATGGTTATAATACTGTTTATATCAAACATCATGAACGATCGATCGTTCATGATCCTTGCGGCCCATATTAATTTTTATTATTGTAAACACATGTTTCGAAAGGTGTAAAACAAAGTAACCTAGTTGTGTTATTTTACTATCATTGTCATCAAGTGTCAATCGACTTATCAACTTCAGTTGAAGTTCCTATTCTAATAGTAATAGTAATACATGGGTGTATGCAGGGGGGGGGGTCGTGAGGGTCGTACGACCCCCCAAAATTTTAAAAGGTCCACATTTTTTCCAAAGACATTTTTTTTCGAGGGCCTTTTCACAATGACATAAATGAAAAAGCATAATTGATCAGGTACCAGCAATGAGTCCAAAGACATTGCCAATTGCGTGACGTAAATCTATCCCAATTCCAGCAATTCTGAAACTGAGCCTTTTTTTTAAACAAAATTTTTTGTTTAAAAAAACTGAGTTAAAAAAAGAGAGACAAAGACTGACAAAGACAAGACAAGATCAAGACAAAGACAAGACAGAGTTCAAAAAACTGTTTTCAACTGAGTCAGAAAACTTTTTTCAAAAAACTGATCAAAAAACTTCAAATTTTTGTTTTAAAAAACTGATAAATTTTTTTTTTAAACAACATTTTTTTGTTTTAATTAAATTGTATTGACATTTTAATCACATCTTGCTGTTATTTCATTGTGAAAAGGTCCAAAAAATTATGATCACGACCCACCCAGAAAAAATCCTGGATACACCCCTGTGATAGTATCAATGCGCTGTATCATTGACGTATAAAAGAGTTCGGTGTTTAGTTTTATAGTGCAGTTTGCTAGCTGGCCCCAATAAGGCAATATCATGGCAATATGCCAATGCCAATGACCTCATAAACACTGAATATATATTCCACGTTGTTTTTTTAATTTCCTCGCAGGTTGTCTTGTGAGGCTAAGGGCTACGTGCGTTTACTGGATAGGGTAGGGCTGCTCTTGTAGAGCAATAGGAGCCAATATCCTTACTAGAAGTAAACGTTCATCAGTCATGGCATTGGCAAGAAAGCCAGTCTGTATAAACGACTTTGAGGTCTTTGCAAAAGAGAAGCTTACCAAGTCCCAATATGAGTATCTTCGGGGTGGCACGGAAGACGAAGTATCATTGAATGAGAACATAAATGCATTCAGAAGGTGCGTGTGATGTTATAAAGGTATATAGTTATTCCAGATACGTTTTGATAGCCGAAGAAAGAGACATGATACTGATAGGACATTCCCCTATCTGTGAGAGCTCTCTTTACAGCTATAGGTGCTCGTATGCAAGGCTCCTTGCAGGAGCGTAGCTAACCCATTTTTTCCTGTGGTAGCAAAGCTACGTCTGTGTTGTGTTCTGGGAAGGTGACCGTCATTGACCATTTAATGTATCTACATTTCTCTTGGGGGATTAACTGCCCCTCTTGCGCCCCCATCCGCTCCTTTTGTTGCCCCAGTGTGCTCTTGCAAGGCTCATTGTGCTCTCACAGGGTCCAGTGTGCTCTTACAGGGTCCAGTGTGCTCTTATATGGTTTAGTGTGCTCTTACAGGGCTCAGTGTGCTCTTACAGGGCTTAGTGTGCTCTTACAGGGCTTAGTGTGCTCTTACAAGGCTCAGTGTGCTCTTACATGGCTTAGTGTGCTCTTACAGGGCTCAGTGTGCTCTTACATGGCTCAGTGTGCTCTTACATGGCTTAGTGTTCTCTTACAGGGCTTAGTGTGCTCTTACAAGGTCCAGTGTGCTTTTACAGGGCTTAGTGTGCTCATACTAGGGCTGTAACGATCCACCAAAATCGAATCGGATCGAGATTCTCTTCCCTCGATCCGATCCTCGATATTTTTCCCCGTATTTTCGATTCCACTTCGATACCACTTTTTTCCTCCAATAGATGGCGGCACTACGCTATATACTGTGGAGTGTTACCAGAGCATATAAATCACTGATTTATATGCTCTGGTGTTACTCACCAATGTTACTCAGCGTGTGCAGTGTATATATACTCTCTAGACTCTCTAGTCTATTCACCATTTAGTATTCATTGGCAATTTCTAATAATTTATTATTGCAAAATAATGAAAATATAAAAAATAAGATAACATTTCAATATTTTGGGAATCAAATCGCAGGAATCGAATCGAGAGGCTAATATCGAGAACCGGATCGAATCGAGAGGCTTGTGTATCGTTACAGCCCTAGCTCTTACATGGATTAATGTGCTCTCACTACTGCTACTACTGCTGCTGCTGCTTCTACTGATACTGCTGCTGCAGTTACTACTACTACTAATAATAATAATAATGGTTCATCATTACAGGTTATGTATTCGACCGCGCTACCTGCGAGATGTCTCCAACATTGAACTAGCCACCACGCTCCTCGGTGCTCCAGTGAGCTGTCCGATAGGACTAGCACCCTCTGCACACCACTGCCTCGTAGATCCGGCAGATGGTGAGATTGGTGCAGCGAGGGCGGCATGTACGGCTGGCATGTGCTTTACTCAGAGTAGCTTCTCCAATAAGAGCGTACTTGAGGTAAACCCATTCTGGGCTGTGTGAATCCCTGTGGGTTTCGAGTAAGAGGCTGGTGCAGGATTGGAATGGAGCGCAATTAACAGCTGTTTGATGAATTACTCCTCGTGTTGCGGATTGTGTAATATCAGGAGTGGAATTATATTACAATTATGAATCGTATTATGTCTATTGACATGCGTGATTGTGACCCAGTGTCTAGGCATTATAGAGCATGATTTTCCATGTATTATCATGTGGTATTTCTAGTAAACTAATAAACGTCAAGATCCAACGAAGAATTGACAGTCTCAGAAAATTACAGAATGAAAAGTTAGTTGTTATCGTGAACATGGCCGTAGATAAATGAGAGTTGATGGGTTGGAATTGAGTTTCTTATCTTGACACCAGGTGGCAGCAGCTGTTCCGACCGGCCTGAAGTGGTTTCAGCTGTACGTGATGCGTGATGAGCAGGTGACAATGGGCCTTATTCGGCTAGCAGAATCGGCCGGATTTAAAGCACTCGTGGTCACATGCGATGTCCCCGTTCTAAGTAGACGTCGCACTGATGTTATATGGCCCCTTGTGCTGCCCAGCCACCTATGCTGTGGAAATTTCGACGCGATCCAATCTGCATCAAGTTCCACCTCGGTAAGTTGATGAAGAAGTAAGGCCAAAAACCCAAGCCTAGTTTAGCACCCTGGATTAGTTTAGCACATGTGGGAAAACACATTTGCGGGGTACTCCCCGGTGGGGGGGGGGTAGTCACTCAAGATATTACTTCGAATACACTCAAGATTTTTACATCTCAAAATTCGACCCTAAACGGCGTATTCAGGGGTAGTAAATTCTTTAAATTTAAGAAAATGTAAATCTTACCCCTAAAAGCCTGCATGTGTCTGACAACCACTTATTCTTGCATCTTGCAACAGTTACATTATAGTATTAGGTGGCAGAAAGCCTACAAACACATCTACCAACCACTAGCTAATTTTTGCATCTTGCTACTGTTACATTATAGTATTAGATGGCAGAAAAGCCTGCTTGTGTCCGATAGCCATCGGTTCTCACTTCTCGCTCCGCCTGACCTTGACCTCGCTTGACCTTCCAGCGTGAGGCCGATACGTCACGCTTCTTCAGCAACGTGCTCATTCACCCAGCGCTGACGTGGACAATGCTCGAACGCCTCGCCGCCTCCACCAAGCTGCCGATCGTGCTCAAGGGCGTGATGTCGGCTGACGACGCACGCCTCGCCGTGAAGCATGGGGTGAGGTGGCGCCACTGTAGCTTTGGCACGTACGCGGCGCTCCGCTCACAATGACGTCAGCGGCACTTTCCAGCAGTCGCCGCTTCTCCGCGTCTTGTGTGTCGTTGGTGTGATTGTGAGCCGTGGGTTATGACTTGATGTATTCATCAGTATTGGTATAGTGCCTGTGGCAGTACATGTACCAGCAACTAGAAGACGAGATTGCTAATTGCTCTTCTAAATGCCCATACTTTGCAATGCCCTGCAGAGGCTGACTGAATGCTCTCTTGACATCATCCATGTTGTTCTCGCCTCTAGGTGTCTGCCGTGTGGGTGTCAAATCATGGAGCCCGACATTTCGACAGCCTCTGTCCAACCATCGATGTTCTCCCAGAGATAGTTGCTGCCATTGGCCACCAGGTGATAGTAGTAGTAGTATTAAAATCTTTTTCAACAAAGTCGTAGTAGCAGTGGCAGTATCAGTACCAGTAGTAGTAGCAGTAGCAGTAGCAGTGGCAGTGGCAACAGCAGTAGCAGTAGAGCATTTGCAGTGGTAGTGAATTATTTACCACCAAAGTAGTAATAGTTGTCATCGTCATCACAGTTAGATATTTTTATTACCGTAATGCACAGCATTATACGATAATAACATAACAATGAAGGCAATCACTGATCTTAAAGCCGCACAATGCGCATCCAAACGCTAATTTCTCCAGTACTAGACTAGCAAATACTTCGTGACATGCATAATCACACTATACCTTATGACAAAATAAACTCTAGTTCCTCCCATTTGACTGCGCGTTCCCAACAAGAAAGAGGTGCGAAATCAGGTAATCAGGCGCCAACGCTAAATTGTTTCAAACAACATAACATCGCGTGACGTCACATGTTTTTATCTTTGCTGCGCCCGTACCGCTGTACCGCGGCACCGCTGCACGGTTGCTTGGAGATTGGGGAACGTCAACAACATTGGAGCTATTTTCAAATACCTTTTATAAGACAACGCGCAGTCAAATGGGAGGAACTAGAGTTTATTTTGTCATAAGGTAGTGTGATTATGCATGACACGAAGTATTTGCTAGTCTAGTACTGGAGAAATTAGCGTTTGGATGCGCATTGTGCGGCTTTAAAGAATAGCATAAAATAGAAATATAATGTAGTATTAGACCATATTCTTTGAACCAACTACCATATTTGTTATATACAGTCAATCCTATGTTATGAACACCTATACAAAACTAACACCTGTCTATCAAAGAAACTTGGTGTATCTATTGAATGGTGGTTATGCAGTGAACCCACCTCTGTATAACTGAGGTCTGTCTATAAAGTATAAGTATATGCACACTTAACATATTAATCGAATGACCCTCATTTGTGGTGCCATGTTTGTTGCCAGGTGGAGGTGTACGTCGACTCTGGGTTCCGCACAGGCACGGACATCCTCAAGGGGCTGGCGCTGGGTGCGCGGGCCGTATTCATTGGCCGGCCCGTGCAGTGGGGCCTCGCGTACGGAGGCTCGAGCGGGCTCACGGAGCTGCTTGACTTGCTGCGAGTCGAGCTTGAGTTGGCAATGGGTCTCAGCGGATGCGCGTCGGCACGCGACTTCGAGCCGGGCCTTGTGTTCAGACGCAGCTGCTGCTCTCGCCTATGATGTGCGGCTTGTCAACAGCACTGCCCCCTGTGGTGGAGCAGTGCTGCCATCTGTGGTGGAGCAGTGCTGCCATCTGTGGTGGAGCAGTGCTGCCATCTGTGTTACACATGGGTGCCACTTACATTACATTCCATCTGTGTTACACAAGTGCTGCCACCTGCATGACATGTGTGTCGAGTCGTGCTGCCACCTACATTACATGTGGGGGGAACAGTGCTGCCACCTACGTTACATGTGGGTTGAGCAGTGCTGCCACCTGCATTACATGTGGGTTGAGCTGTGCTGCCACCTGCATTACATGTGGGTGGAGCCGTGCTGCCACCTGCATTACATGTGGGTGGAACAGTGCTGCCACCTGCATTACATCTAGGTCAAGCCATGCACATATGGGGCAAACGGGGTGTCATTTTTTATTCAGTCATTAGAGTGCAATCAATAATACAAATGTCAGAGGTATGTAGTTTTTCCACGTCCCAGATTTCAAATCGGTGATTCTTGTGAATCGTAAATCAGTGTAGGTTTTGCGGTGAAAGGGTTAGAAAAATGCACATTTTAAATTTACAGATATATCGCGAGTTAACTTTTATGTAAACACCTTGCTGTCGTCATGGCCAGAGCAGAGAAGTTTGGTTGTACAAATGTGGAGCTGCGTGGAGTGTGAGTGAATACAGCGAGGTTTCTGTGATATACGTGTCTGTGTTTTAATGGTTTTATAAAGGAGTAATGTTTAACACGTGCAGTATGGTTATCAATCGTGATCACACATTGTGATTAATAAAGATTTCTCAGTAGAACAATCTAAATGAATGCACCGATGTATTTATAATAATATAGCTATGTGTGCATGTGTACACCCACGTATTTCGTTTATTATATGAAAAGCATTATCAAAAGTTATAAGGGAAGCAGCAATGGATGACATGATTGGAAATAGTAGTGAGGCATGAATAATTTTACGACAGAAAATTTTACAATTAAAGAGATTAAACACTTCCCTTTCTACAAGCTACAGCACACTGCATCTACTAATCTAGAAATACAAAAGATTATCTAACAGATGAAAAAATGAAACAAAAAAGGCATAAAGAAAATAACAAACGAGGGTGAACAGTTCTTGACAGAATTAATATTAAACGAAGAAAACTTTATTCCTGATAATGAGACTGCAATCCTCTGCATATTTCGTTCACAATTTGCAACCTGATTACATCAATACAAACGTATCACTGTAAAACCTGCAGTACAAAGAGAATTAAATTTACAATTCTGCATGTGGTCAATATTAATAAATACTGGGAAATCATGGACTGTGTACTTTCACACACTCATGCCATAATGAAACAGCTTCAATAATACACATGCAGTTAGTCTAGTAACCTCAAATAAATATTACCAGTGACAATCTATTCAGCATTCCATTACCATTTTATAGTGCTTTGAGAACAAGCACATCACTATGATGCATAGATCCAGCTTTCCTCTCGATGTTAGTGTTCAATATCATAAACATTCTAAACTGATACAAGTTTATACCACCTAAACCATGGAATGTCTAGCACCTACTGGTCAAATAGCCGTTTAATATTTACCAAAATACCAATAATGAAACGTTTGTAATTCAAGCCACACTTCTGTAGTCTTATTACACTGCACATGTTTTTGAGCAAGCAAATGCCTTTGACATAGACTTGTTCCTCAGGCAGTAAGTTGGAATCTCAGTCAGCTGGCACACCGTGTAGAAAAGATCAGGTTGTAGTCGAGCCCGTCTGAATCGTTGACCCTTGTTGATTGTAGGCACTACGCGTACCTAATGCTCTGGATTATTTGAAAGACAGCTGTAAAAAAACAAAAACAAAACTGTGAATATGGATTGCTAATGCACAAAGTCCAACAACCACATTAACTCAGATAGAAAGATCATCATTGATACCCATCTATATTACAGGCACTATGTGCAATAATGCATGCGTCAGCAACAATATCAAAATAGCCTAAAAACCGATAAGGGATATGTTAATTGTACTATACCAACTCCAGTATCATTCATATACTTATCTAATTGCTGACTAGACATGCTTACCTAAGCACCAACTGTGATTAACATATGAAAATCTAACAGCATAATGTTATACACAATGTTTTGGTAGTGTATAACAACTAACAAAGCAATAACAATATATCATATTAGCCACAATTTTACACAAGTGGTTTCCTAACAGAATAGCTTATTCACTCGCTGCTTGTAATTGTAAACAGAGTAAAAACCACATTATTAAACGAGAGCTCGATGATTCATTAATCGCTGTTATTACCTGATCCACAGACAACGAAGATGAACAAAGCAAGTAGCCATGGTCCAACTGGGTACTTCTCATCTTGCGGCCTCTGCAATTGCAATTAGAAAAGTTAAATAAAAAACACCAGTTGTAATTAAAGTACAAACATTGAACATATATGAAAACATGTCGGTAACTTACGTAGCATATACTTAATTACACACTTTCCCATTAAATTTTAATTGGGTGGCAGAGATGAACAAGTATCATGTGGTCAAGACTTTAACGAGCCTGGAGCACTCTTTAAATTAGTCAGGAGGCAGGTGCCAGGACCACTACTCAAAGTACTTGAAAGCATTTACTAGTATTAACAGTGTAAGTAACAATAACTGGATGACGCTGTAGACGACCACTTTATTCGCTGTTATTTAGAATCAATTTTTGCGTTGAGAGATAGAACGAGGTTCTAGCGACTTCTAGTACTACTACTAGCATTCCACCAAGTAGGAAGTAAAAACTCGTCTCAATGACGCAACTCGGTCTGAACTACACTGACCAAGTTGACAGCACCACAGACTTACCAAAGATTTAGCAACTTGCCCTCGCTGTGTGACATTTTTGCTGTGCTTCTCATTTGCCAATCGCATCCTCTGTTTGCTAGGCATGGCTACTAAGATATCTATGTTACAACTACTAATAAAACAAGAAACTTAACAGAAACGTCCCCAACCAAACACCTGCTGACACTGTGACTGTTTACGTCGTAAAGGCCGTAAAGACCGTGCAACACCCGGAAATAACCTATAGTATGAGAAATAGTTCATACTTAATTATAATGTTTTCTAACAATACTTGCAAATATTTAATTTATTACGCTGCATTATAATTAAATAAATGTTTATGGAGTATAATATATAATTGCACTTCTGATAGAGCATTATAATTATGTGAGCTAAATATAGACTGGCGAAGTGATTTTGACAAGGCACTACATTTTTTGGTTACGTGGCGCTATCGCGAGATAACGCGAGATTTAAGATGGCTGCGCCCACCCCGCCAGTTTTTGCAGGTGCGTAACTAACCTCGTAACCTCGTAAATAATAGTTTTCAAAGTCCAAGGGTCTATATCGTCGAAGACGGAAAGAGACATGTTGATCAAATAAACATATATATAACTTTTAACATTATTTTGATTGCACGGAAAATTGTTCTATTCTGGTGTAATGCGCGGCCAAGGCTAAGGCCTAAGGCCTAAGGCTAAGCCTAGCCCTGGCCTAGGCATAGCCACAAGTTCCCTTCTCGCTTAAAAGTGAACTCTACGTTGGCGAGAGGTCATACGACGTGTAACAGTCGGAGAGCCTGGTCGGTTTAAGCCTAGCCCTAACTAAGCACAAGAAAACCAATCTTAGACTATACATTAAAAATATCATTATTGTATCCCCCGCGACGAAGTCGGCGGGGATACTATGGTTTTATGTCTGTCCAGCCGCCGCCGCCGCAGACACTTTTCCTTCCGCTCTATAACTCGACCCCTAATTGACCTAGCGTGACCAAACATAGTCTACTTACACATCTTGGGGAGAAGGTGCGCAGCGTACCAAAACCAGGTCACTACGACCTTTACCTTGACCTTGACCTTGATTATATTTCCCTTCCGCCCTATAACTCGGCCCCTAATTGACCTACTGTCACCTAGCGCTACCAAACTTGGCATATTTACACATCTTGGGGAGAAGGTATGTCGCGTACCAAAACCAGGTCACTGCGACCTTTATTTGACCTTGATCATATTTCTGTTCCGCTCTATAACTCGGCCCCTAATTGACCTAGCGCTACCAAACTTGGTATACTTACACATCTCGGGGAGAAGGTATGTCGCGTACCAAAACCAGGTCACTGCGACCTTTATTTGACCTTGATCATATGTCTTTTCCTCTATATAACTCGGCCCCTAATTGACCTAGCGCTACCAAATTTGGTATACTTACAAATCTTGGGGAGAAGGTGCGCAGCGTACTAAAACCAGGTCACTACGACCCTTATTTGACCTTTACCTTGACCTTGATCATATTTCCCTTCCGCTCTATAACTCGGCCCCTAATTGACCTAACGCTACCAAAATCAGGTCACTACGATCTTTATTTGACCTTTACCTTGACCTTGATCATATTTCCCTTCCGCTCTATAACTCGGCCCCTAATTGACCTAACGCTACCAAACTTGGTATACTTACACATCTTGGGGAGAAGGTGTGTCACGTACCAAAACTAGGTCACTGCGACCTTTATTTGACCTTGACAATTACCTTGATCATATTTTCCTTCCGCTCTATAACTCGGCCCCTAATTGATCTAGCGCGAGCAAACATCGTATACTTACACATCTTGGGGAGAAGGTGTGTCGCGTACCAAAACCCCTAAGGCAACCAATTTTAACTTACTTCCACATCTCAGGCACATGAGTTGTGTAGCAAACCTTTGTCTTTGTGTTTTATTTAACTTTACTTACCTTCTACGTCCTTACACAGATATTTCATTCATATACTAGATCACGGGGGATACATGTAGTTGGCGACAACTGCCCTTTATAGTTTTATGCGTCTAAACAGAGGAATTTCTCCGACTTGTCATTGGAGGATAAAAATGGAATTCGTGACGTTTCGTTTTGGCATTTAGCCTATGACTCGAGTATGAGCGATACCGTGCGTACATATTTGTTAATTAATTAAGCTATCACCCTTCAATAAATTGAAGACTCACAGGGATCATAGCTAAGACATGTGTCTATAATAGCTAGAATTTATAGCAATGTAACTCAAATCGTTCGCGCCATATATGATAGTTAGTACACTCTCTTACCGGTCATAGCCGCGCGTATATTACTAGCCTATGAGCGATACCGCGCGTGCATATTTGCTAATTAATTAGACTAATCGCGCTTCAATAGACTCAGAATTCACATAGATTAATTTAAGGCTAAGACATATGTGTCTATAATAGCTAGAATTTATAGAAATGCAACTCAAATCGTTCGGCGGGGTATGCAAAACGAAAACGAAACGTCACAAATTCTATTTTTATCCTCCAATCACAGCTCGGAGCAATTCCTCTGTTTAGACGCATGTATTTATACACTTCTATTACTTTTCGTTTTAAAAGTAGGCAGTGGCCGGAGGTACAGCAGTCCTTCACTTTCATACAAACGAGACAAAGATGGCCGGCAGATTTCGAAATAATGCCTTAGGAAATAAATTCACGATTTGAGAGTTTTGATGAGCTAGAGAACACTCGGATTAGGTATGAAAATGAACATTATTGTAAACTTTACATCAGAAGATCGCAAATAATTGCCTCAGCCCTCAAAACAAACGCCAAAAGGGGGCTTTAACGAATGACAGCTGCCGTACCTCCTCCGGGCACTTCGTTAAAAGTAATTTAAATGTTTAATTTGATAATTCGACGAGTGTCACTGCACAGCCACAGACTCGGTGAGACTGCACTGGCAGTGTGCTAGTGTGAATGCAAGTGTGAGTCTATATTAACAACACTCATTCACTCAACACGACAACAGTAACTTGAAAACATAGTGTACTGTGTGAATAGTGAACTCAGCTCACTGACTTACTGACAGTGACTGTCATTTTCAGTTATGTGCACCGACAGTAACATTAACGTACTGACATACCTAACTATAGCATGGATTGGTGGTAATTAGTGAATTTTGGAGATGGAAAGTAAGGGTGTCATATATGCACTGCAGCGCAGGGCTACCACTGCCAGCTGGCATTCACCACCTTTGAAAATGTGATAAATAAATAACAGTGGTGATTTTACTACATTAAAAAGGGTTTATTGCGAAGTCATTGCTCCGAAACGCACAATCTGAAAAAATATAGCTAAATATATGGTCTCACCTCATAGCGAATATAATTACTGATTACACCAACTTGAAAAACACTAAGAATTTATGCTGTTATAGCATAGAAAAATGGAAGTAGTAGTTTACTCCATTTCTAACAGTACAAACAAATGAAAGTATAACAATTTTGAGTATATAATTATCAGATGAAGCACAGGAAAACCAATTGGAATTGATAGAGAGCCTAAGTGGCATACGTGTCTCTGTACTGCACTTTGTTTCTCTCATTTGGTTTGGTTTGTTTACCCGCAATAAACGGTAAATCTGGCCATATTATAGTGAATTCAGTTTGATATGAGAGTGGCCGGCTAAAGTCAGGTTGTTTGTGTTGCTGGTTAGCATATTTATCCTAGTTATTCACATGCTACAGCTAGGCTGTCATGCTGCAAAGATTCAGTGGCATTCTCCAACAGTATTATTAATACGACCCTGTAGCAGGAGCGAAAGGCTACATGGATAGAGTTAAATTAATCCCCCCATGTTAGTTATAAAATGCTGTTTAAAGTATTTTATTTTATTCACATTGTTCTTTCTAGTACGGGGGTCAGAAGGACTCAAGGTAATCAATGGCCCCCCTTCATATGAAGAAAATGATGTCATTACCAGGTAAATGTTATTTTTAATGTGGATTCAGAACTTCTTGCTTTCCTTGTATCTCTGCTATATATAAGAAATAATCGAAGTACTGCTATAAGTGTACAGTTATGGGACATTGTCCCTTTAGTGATATTAACGGAGAGAGAGAACTCTGACAGTTATCGTTATACTGTATTGACATTAGTTCCCTTTCATTTGTTTCAGTGTGTTGCTTACATTTTCTAGTGATATAAAACTTCATTCAGGAAACGAGTTCTTCTTTAATAAGTAAACAAATATAAGGACAAACTAAATCCTACGATTTTTACATTTTGCAGATTGTAATTTAAATTAGCATTGCTGATGCAGTTGTGATAAATAACCAGTATGTCATTTACTATTGAACTATAGGTCCCATGCAGCAGATGCTTCCAGGTGCAAAACAATGAGCTTAAGCAACAATGGAGCTTTCATTGCATGGACAGATGGACAGAGGTATGCTTCATATTGTAAACACGTCATGGTTTAATTTCGTGGTTGAGTGCTCTAAACTATGCACTCAGTTAGTGCTCTATAATTAATTAGAGTTCAACTGTGCAAATGCATAACTTTGCAATTACCTTTTACATTAATTTCTTAACTGCACTTATTTCATGTATTGAGGCATTAAATATGATTGAACTAGCAGGGGTGTAGCAAACTCATTTTGCCTTGGGGAGGAAAGGACAGGAAAGCCAGCCACACAGATTGTGCTCCGGGCAGTTGACTGTGTGCAACTTGCCATTAGACATGGATCATGTAACAATATCTACATGTGTCTAGGGGGCAACTGCAACCTCCACTTGCCAGCTATGCCCCAGAAAGCTCAATATTTCTTGTCTAATAATTTTGTTAAATTCCTTTCTTTAGTCTATTCGTGGTGGAGTTTTCCTCAGGGAAACTAGTTTTCCATGCTGAGGTACCGAAACTAGGTTCTGTGATACTATCTCCCAATGGCACCTATCTCGCTGGCTGGGAGCAATACATCTGTAAGTGATATTTCTTGCTTTTATATGTTATGTATTCGTCAGGATACACTGTTGTTATAACCAGTGTGACATCTTTGTACTCTCACAATAGTAACATGAGCAACTCTTGGAGCGGGGCTTGCATCTAATATGAACCATTTTTAGTAATAAATGTGTTCTTTTATTCTCATCTCATAAGAAAATGAGTTTGTAAAAGTCGTTAATAAGTTTAGCTGTTTATTTTTATTAAACTTATTTGCTGATAGCTGCTTTAGGTGTCATGAATCTCAAAGGCTGTTTTTGTATTTGCAGCTACTGATATTCCTGGTGGCATGCCTAACATGTATTTTTGGAATGTAAAAAGTGGTAAAAAGCTCAAAGATATAACCCAGAAGAAGCAGTCACAATGGTAATGCTAAAACATAGAAGACTGTATACTTGCTATTCTTGTGTTTCTAGTTGCAAATTGACAAACTCGTAAAATGAATGTATTCAATGCATCTGTCATGTCACAGTGATATGGGTTTCAGGTGGGGGTTCAGTTCCATAATAAAATGTTGAATAATAAATTACGCTAGATTATTATGGTCATTGTTACAGAAGTATTTTGATATCAAAGAAATCAGGGCAATTCAAGTGATAACACCTCATTCCACTAGTATAATTCCACTCCATAATATAGTATAACCTGCATCAAATGGTCATTCAGAGGAAACCAAAAACGTGTCATTATTAAAACAGGTGTCTCTTTTATAGAGGGCATGTCAGTGTTTATAACTGTTACTCAAAGAGCTATCTTGGTTAATTTTTACTCAACCGTGTTGATCAAAACGTACTGCTGACGTTTCAGTCCGCTTTGAGAAGACGTTTTGATCAACACGGTTGAGTAAAAATTAACCAAGATAGCTCTATTATCTACCAACCGAATGAACTTATATTAATGTGTTATTCAAAGGAAACGCCAAAGTGTCTTTCATAAACAGGGGTCCGTTTTATAGAGGTGTCTGCTAACATAGGGTTGATGGTCCAGGGTGCGAAATTAACGCGAGTCCGGAGTCAAATACTCCCTGATTTACTGCCCGACTCCCTGATTTGTCCATGTGACTCCCTGAAAATTCTGCTATACTAACTAGTTCGTTCCAGAGCACGGCCTCGCGGAATTGCCGTATTTTTTCAGCAAATGTCCAAAGCAGCCCATTCGGCAGACGTGCAACTGCATAATCTTCAAAATAAGCACGCGCGCTATTGTTAATATCTTTAGTTTTGAACTTTAGACTGCAGACTCTCTCATTTTGCTGCAGACTCCCTCTTTTTGAGGGCAGGGAGTCCCTTGTTGAAAAGTTAATTTCTACCCCTGTGGTATTTGCAACATAGGTGGCCTCAGTGGTCAGCTGACGAGAAGGTATGTGGCCGCATGGCCAACCAGGAGGTGCACTTCTTTGAAGAGGGAAACTTTGGTAAGTTGAATATGGAAAGCTAAAGTTAGTAACGTCATAACACATGTAATTCATGTAACACATGTAACACATGTAATGGAGAGTTCAATGTCGAGTTCTTCATTGCAAAAGATGGAAGTCCATCCTGTGTCCTTTTTAACGGAGAGTTTCTGTAGAATATAACTTTGACGTGATGTATGGTAGAATGAACAGTATTTACGTATTTTTCTTTTATTCTAGATGTGATCGCTCACAAGATGCATGTGCAGAAAGTCATCAGTTTTAGTCTCTCTCCATCTAAAATGGCTCCTTATCATGTTGCTGCATATGTTCCTGGTTCAAAGGTGTATATTATGTTTTTATTCCTTGTCTGTACTTAATACATGCATGCAGTATTATCATGTTAAACTATCTCAAATGAAGGCAAGTATGAAATGTTCTACATTAAAATTTATATGCACTTGTAGATTTAGTATAATAGATGAACACCATATCCTATATAAATGGAAAAATGTGTTCAATAATTGTTCAATAAAACAAAACAATGTTTTGTTATACTTTACCTCGATTTATTTACAGGGCCAACCTTCATTCGTGAGGCTCTATCGGTACCCACGCTTTGATGGCCAACAAGCTATTATTGCAAACAAAAGCTTTTTCAAGGCAGACAGAGTTTTAATGTACTGGAATAAGAAAGGTATAGTAATTAACCGACAACACCTACTAAACAAACATATGATTGTTATTATCTTATTATTATCATAATTATTATTATTGTTGATGCAAGGGTATTATGAAGTTGTTTTATATGAAGAATGTGACTGACAATAAGAATAATCGTTTATTGCCAATGATAATGGGCATTGCACTATAAGTTTCCCAAATTATGTAACTTTCACACTTATATGATGTCACCATGATTAACATAATGTCACTGTGAAATTTGTCTATCAGGCACAGCAATGTTGGTGATGGCTGTCATCGATGTAGATAGTAGCAACACGTCTTACTATGGTGAACAGAAGCTTCACTATATCGACACAGGTGGCGCCAGCAGTACAGTCTCTTTAGGTGAGCCGAGATCATGAGTAATTATTGGCATTGCTGATTTCAGATTGGTTTTACTGGTACTTACGTGTTCATGATTTTAGGATAAAAATGTGTGCAGTAGTGAGTAATTGTGGATTCTTTCTGTGTTGTGTCATCTTTAGTAGCTAGACCCATTTTAGGGATATTGCTGATATGTTTTGATAAATACTAATCATATAGCCAATAATTGATGATGTTTATGCAATGAAACGTTATATTTTGTTCCGAAGATTATTTAAATTAAATTAAAATGACACTTAACAATAATAACTCTATATGAAATGGAAGAAATAGGAAAAATAGCCTATATTGAGGTTAATGTAAAAATAATATAGAGATTTTATACATGATAAAGATGGGAATTGAGCCATCATGGGAAATTGCCATATATATATATATTTTTAATCGCAGGAAAAAATGGACCTATATATCACGTGGAGTGGAGTCCAACCTCAACCGAATTCTGTGCTGTATATGGCTGTATCCTTTTTATGCACAAAATGATACATTCTGGCATCAGTTTCTGCGACTTGTATAAACGAATATTCAATTTAACGTGATATAAGTACGATGTTGAGATAGTTGGGCTATGAAATCTGTTCCATATGATTGAAATAATTGCTTTCCTTATTAGTTTCTTGTAGTCATGCCAGCCAAAGCAACATTGTACAGCACCAAGTGTGAGCCTCTGTTTGACTTTGGTGAAGGGCCAAGAAATGCAGCCTACTTCAGTCCTTTTGGGAATAATATCCTTTTGCAACTCTGTTTACCGATATGTAGTAAACATCAGTAAAGGGTGCCTAACGGCTGAGATTTGTTGTAATTGTGAATGTCACTAACATTGAAAGGTCAAATATCATTATAAAGATCTCAGCGCAGGCAACAGTGGTTTGTTAAACACTATATATATTGATAGACTCACGTGTTGCTTATGACAACAATATTTTACGATGTGTTTGTGTATGTTATTGGTTGCGTGACCAAACACAATGTGATCTTATAAAAGAACAGGAGTAAATGAGATGACAAATTTTTCTTTGAATTTCACAATTCTATTTACACTGCTTACGTGTGGCCATCCTTGACCGTTTGAGCACTGCTCGTTCTGGCTGGGTTTGGAAACCTGAAGGGCCAGTTGGAGTTCTGGGATATGGAAGTGCATCAGTTGATGTGCAAGTGTGTGGCGTCTGATTCCACATTCATGCAGTGGTGTCCGGATGGGGAGCATCTTCTCACGGCAACCACGTCGCCACGGTTACGGGTGGGAAATGGCTACAGGTTGTGGCATTACACAGGTAGATGTATTGCTGGCTGGTAGGACGTTTATCTAATGTTGCGGAGGCGAAAACTCAAAAGTCTTGTGAGTGTGTGCTTTATATACACATGCGCAGATATGCACGCACGCATGCACATGTAAGCTGCTTCGTTTGTGCGTTAGTTACGTAGCATTTTAGGCTGATTCTGGCACCACACTATGCATGCTAGGGGTGGGTTTGTATGTGTGTCGGTGACAGGATATATATTTGTATTCATGCACTGTGAAAAACCCACGTTTGTGTTTTCTTACCCTATTCACTTGCACTACAGATGCAATTGTTCAGCATAAAATTCGTTCTAAAGCTAATTTAATGATTCAGAGCTCAAATGATGTCTGATTCGTGAGGTAAAGGTGTGTAGGGCCCAGGCCCGTAGCCAACTTTATATTGGGGGGGGGGGTTC
>NW_014577650.1:32268-40143 GCF_000485595.1 Priapulus caudatus | reverse complement strand
GGGGGGATGCATCCCCCCCATCCCCCCGGGGTTTACGCCCATGTATGTAATTGTTTTCACCTAAACTGATTAGACCAGTTCATCAGAAGTTCGTCGTGATTAAACCTAGTATGGCCTTATTTACAGCGTTAAAATAACATTTTCCATATTGTGTAGAGGAATATTTGTGTACTTTTATGCAGGGTTTTTGGGGGCGCAGGTGGATGCGATGGCCACGGCTGGATGTGATAATTGCTATCACTTTTGCTAGTTTTTCATTTGTCAGCAGTTTGTATCCCTTTTCAGTATTCCTTACCTCCAGTCCCAAGTACTTTTTTCATATAGAGCATTTTATATGGGCCATTTTCATTAAATTGGAGAAGTATGATTTATCAGTCATTATAAATTTATCATTACAATGTATTACTGTCGTGTTGTCACAGAAACTGGATCAGATCAGCAAGTTGAAGGAGCAGCAGGCTGCTGGGAAAACTCTGGAGAAGAATCAGGTATGGATTATATCAAGAGTAGATAATATAACATATAGTAATTAACATATACATGTTATATTATCTACTCTTGATTATATCTGTCTACGGGTGCATTATGGTTGCCTGCACGACGGCACAGTCAGATGCATTCGCTGTCGTAAATGGCTTTTACACGTACATGGTGGTCCCAAGTTTTTTATTTAACATTTTGTTCAGTTGTTTATTGACACTGTGGCTTAAACGGAAAAAAACATTGCAAAATGTATTCTAGCACTGTGTTTCTTACTGCTCTTTAGCACTTAAAACATCTTTCAGTCATCACGTTGGTTAATAAATAAATGTGTTTTTGTGTGCGACTGCATGCACTTTGCTATTCATAGACAAAAACTAATTATTTTAAAGGTCGAAATTTTAACAAAGTCTACTACACGTTCTTGTGTGAAAGTCATCTAGGCTAGAGTTTATTTTGGATCCAAATTGCATCGTTGAAAGTACGGGTAAGTGAGTGATCGGCGCTTCCATCTCACGTTTCAGCTAGAGAAACTAAAGAGCGAAGAGGATATTCTGAATGAATTGGCGGAGTTAGAATTGTGATGCAGCATGCATGCGCAGTCAGCCACTCACGTAGTGCAGCAGAGTGAATGCTGGTGGGATGCAGTGGAAGTGCTTGCAGGGAAACCCTGTGTAATGTTCAGGCATGCAGCAGTGTAGTGTGTTGTATGTTCTCATCTAGTTACTGCTTATGTTACTCAATCATGTACGGACGTGGCGTACGATTCTTTATGCAGACGGGCATGCATCAGTGAAATAGAAGGGGAGAAAAAACAGGAGGGAGGTCAGTTTCAGGATTCTGACACGGGATATTCTTGTTTGAAGTCAAAGTACTAGACGCCACAATGAGTGTTTTAAAGATGCAGCAAAAATAAATCCGAGTTGTAAATGATATCTGGCAAATTTCGTACCACTTGAGATTGTTGACACCGCATTGCTAAATGTCAAGAAAAAAAATATTGCAAAGACTAGTAGAATGGTGCCAAATCCACAATGGTACCTTTGTAGCAAGTTAATGGTATGTTTACCTTGTGTATGCTTCCATACGTTAATAAATTTATGTTACATTTTGAAATACTATGAAGAGAAGCATGTTTCAAAAATAAATCGTTTTTTCCACATTCTGTTGTTTGTTATATCATTTTCCATGGCATCACTGTAATCCCTAAAATAGATAGACTAGCTTTATGCCTTCCTGGTGATGCCAACTTTAACTTCGGTGATTGTTTGTAGTTTATTGGAACAGATGAAGCTGATCTAATTAACAGATTTTTACAGGGCACATTCTACATTGCATTTCTGGGGGAAAAATAGTAAGGTTTTTTGTAAAAAATTGAAAAAACCAACAGCTCTTTAGATGAAACTACACAGCGGTTGTGTGTAGGATACCAAGTTAACTTTTCAGTCACAACGAAATGTAATAATAAATCAATAAAAGTAAACAATTTTAAACATCAATACTATATTTCTTTTTTGATTGTCGTATTACATAACATCTTTACATTTCAGGAATGGATTTACACAAAGCGTAGGGCCGAGTCAATTAATTGTACATGTACTTCCGGCATGCCTTCAACAAAGAGATGCACTACCATAATATCAGGAGCTAATAATGATTAGCTCCTGATAATATTGCATTTATTCAGCACTCACAAGACTAACAACATAAAATGGAACGATACACACGTCCCATAGCGTTAGGTAGTTAATAAATTGACTTGATCGTCTTCAGCCCCAAGGACACACACCTGTATACCACCAAGAGTACATAAGCTTGTTTGTTTATAATAAAGATTTGTTATTATGTACTCTTGAAAACCTGTGTTATGTACTCTTGATCATACCAGAACATTCCGCAACTGGGCGAATAAAACAAACCAGAGTTACATAAATACAGGACAAGTGCTAATCAGTACACGTATTCTACATGAGCAACTATTCAAATCTACGAATGTGATTATTTCAGAGCAATTAAAAATCTCCGACCTATATCATCCCATAATCATTCTTATATTCCGTATCGTCTATCTACACTCTGCGCTGATAATATGTGTGCTTTACTGCAAGCATACGCAATATCTACACGATTCTTTGCAATCAGTATTTATCCCCAGCCATGCAAGGGAACTCCACTGCACACTGCACCCACCTAAACCTCACATGATCACAAAATTTCAGAAATAAATAATAAATAAGGCGGCCGTTCATAACTAAAATGATACTGCGAGCTGCAGATGTGCGAAAGACAAAATAGTACTGATCCCGTACAACTAGTCACATCTTTGGTGATTCAACAGGCCACTATACTAAAACTCCAGCAGAAACAAGGTCATACATATGCTTGATCAGTCGAGTATGCTAATTCCGTCACGACAACATACTCTTTTTAGTTAGATTGCACTACTAACTTAGCAACACAACTCGCGGGTCTGCATAAGACCTAGTTTCCATTATAAGTGCGAAGGCACAAATTTGTGCTGCCTAAAATCTACAAACCACTCGTTCCTAACAACCAGGGCAACCACCCAAGCTAAGCAACTTCAGTGTCTGTGCGAACGTAGCTACGTATACACTGAAGAGGCGTGAACAAACTTCATGACCAGCATCTGGGTCGCTGCCAAAACACACTAAGAACCAATGCTCTACGCATTTAAAGTAAACACTTCATTGTTTCACCAATACATTCACTACGTAACATAAAACTTGAATTTCATAAAGGTTTTCTACTTGTGCGTGCTATAAAAAGTCTATATAGTATATGTACATTATAGTCGTGCCATTAAAAATGTGACAAAAATTTCGGTTTTAAAAAAACGACAAAAAATATCCTAATCCACTCTCTCTCTTTTTAAGCTATATAGTCCAGCTAACGCAGTGCTATTATACACGTATCTCTTCACAAAATGCATGCTGCGCATGCTCTATTAAAATTTCACTACAAAGCGATCGTGAAAGGAATGTTTCTATGTGATACCTCTCAAGCGATACCTATGTGATACACATCAGCATTACCTATGAATGAAACGAGAGCGCAGCCAGGCATGTACTCTTCAATGCAAGCAAACGTCGCGTGCTTAGCTCATCGTGTCTTGGTTAAAAGCCTAAAAAAACCTGGAGACCAAACTCGCATTCGACGTGTGGCACCAGCCAGAATATTGCGATACGGACAGTATGTGTGTGTGTTTGTGTGTGTTTGTGTGTGTCTGTGTGTGTTTGTGTGTGTTTGTGTGTGTTTGTGTGTGTCTGTGTGTGTCTGTGTGTGTCTGTGTGTGTTTTTGTGTGTGCGTGCGTGCGTGCGTGCGTGCGCGTGCGTGCGTATATATATATATACACGCACTTTACTACTCGCATGCCGCTGTGAAACTCTAGCCAGTGACCTAGATGTGTAAACCTGGCAAGCAGACGGGTGAATGGCATGGCGACCTTGAAACACGCGTAGCTTGCGATGAGCATTCTCCCGACCACCACCTCCCTCCTCTCTCCGCTACTCGCACAGCTTCACCCAGCTTCAGCCACGCAGTGGTGAGAGGAAGAAGATACGCAGTCAGAAGAAGCCTGTACAACAAATCTCGCACGCGCGCTCTGGGGTCTCTCGTTACGATATCACGTTCCTACTAATAGATCGTCACTAATAACTCGACTAGAAAATTATAACTGGGAGTTTCGTCCCACCTTAATAGCGGTTCGCATCAGTTTGTCAATCCTGAACAGGCAAGATTTGACCTTCACCACTGTAGGTCACGCCACTTTTCTGATCTTCTGCTACTTCTGTGCTGTACCGATTCATTTCTCACAAAGAGCAGACATGCATGAATATAAACCAACCTAGTGCGTTCACATTTTACAGCGGGACTAACTCGTTAAATTCACAGTGGCAGTTGGAAGTTTTTCATGTGCTGATTTCTATGGCTTCCATCACATTTTTCCTCCCTGTAAAACTCTCATCTCTAAAACTCGAAAACCTTCCTCCCATCACACACATCACCACCTTTGATCAACAACAACATAAACGGCTTCACCCTCCAACGCCCCACCCCCTCCCCCTCCCCTCATCACCATCACACCCCGTCCTGCTGATGCAATTGTTCAGCATAAAATTCGTTCTAAAGCTAATTTAATGATTCAGTGCTCAAATGATGTCTCATTCGTGAGGTAAAGGTGTGTAGGGCCTACAAGTATTTCAGTGAGAAGTCATCAGTGTTTCGATTGTACAATGCAGGCAGTCTGGTGCATGAACACAAAGCCAACGACGGGGAAGAGTTGTTTGAAGTCGCCTGGCAACCAGATGAAGAAAAATTCAAGAAGAAACCAATTTCCTACAAGGCGGTTCGTTCGATAGCTGCACCAGCACCAAGTATGTATCCAGAGAGGTGGTAGCATGCACACCCCCAGTGTGTTTCCCTAGCCATATGTCACTGTATTTGCACTGCTTGTAAAGCAAGTGCGGAAGTGACGGTTCGAGTGGACTGTAACAGTGACTGTTTGTTTTGCTCTGTAATAACTCCTGCTCTGAAAAGCGGTTGAGGCGAAGTTGGTACAGTGTATGCATGAAATTTCACGTTATCTCTCCAGCGTAAAAATGGCTATAGAATAACTTTACGGCTTTGTCATCGCCGGCGGTACAGTCGAGAAACGTTGAGCATGATTGTGGTTGCGTCTTTGCTGCTAATGTGCCAACCTATCTATAGTATCTATGTATCTATAGTTTCCATTATACTGTAAAGTCACTTATTTTCGTGGGTTCCAATTAACGTGGTTTCAATAAAAAATACATGTTCGTGGCCTCCACTCCGGAACCGGCAATTGACATATGTACATAATATTTCGTTGGGGACATAAATTCGTGGATTGATGGACCCCCGAAATCCACGAAAATTAGAACACCACGAAAAATAAGGATTTTACAGTAAGTTGGCCGCATTAGCAGCGCATGCATTTTGCATGCGATCTCACGAAATTTCAATGAACCCCGTTCTGTCCCAATATAACCCTCACCAAAATATAAAAAAGGTTATATGGGACAGAATTATTCGGTCTAACTTCCGCACTAATCACACTGCTGCATCACTCGTACTGCCGCACTAATAGTACACACCAGCAACATCGCTGATGGCTCGTGATGCATCGATCAGTTGCCGATCGACAGACAGTATCTCCTCGGTAAGAATCTTCCTGTAGGTGGCGATATCGTTTAGCTGGCCGATGTCGGGGCGACTAGGCGGCGCCACCATGTCTACATCGTCATCGTTGTCTTCGTCGTCCCGTGGCAGTGTCGCCAGCTTCAGCGTTAGCAGCCGAATCAGGATCGACTTGAAAAGAACTTTCGAGACAAAGTCCGAGGCAAACTGCGAAGAGAAATCGCAGATGACGTGTAAGGTTGAGCCGTCTATGGACGTGCCGAAATTTTTGAAGACAAAGTCAAACTACAAAAGGAAACGATGGAAGACAAAACGCTTACGATTACGAACATTATTTCGGAATACTGACTGCTGCTGAATGGATAGCGACAACACTTTCACGATGTTGTAATAAAATGCGTGGAGCAACAACAATAAACAAAAGCACATGCATACTAATGAGGCACATCGTTAGCGCCAGACACGAGTACGTCTTTTTTTAATCTACTAGTGTTCTGTCAGAGCTGTTTACCGTGTGAGCGGAGGCGGACAGAAGAGCAGGCCAATGATGTCGGCAAAGTATTGATATCGTCATTAGCATACTGCTTAAAGAAAACCCAGCGCCAGGGGAGCATCTCGCGACCCGTGACATTTCCGTCGGCTTTCAAATGCCGCAGTGTGTTAGCCAGAGACCCGTCTGCCAGTCTTTTGGACGGCCTATTCTTGGATGAAACGGATGAAATTTGATAGAGACGGCATGAGGGCGTCCCAAATTTATATACTCCCGCATCGCCCTCCTCCTCCTCCTCCTCCCGCATCGCCCTCCTCCTCCTGCTCCTCCTCCTCCTCTGCCTCCTCTTCCTCCTGCATTACACTACCTCTCCACGTCGAAACACTAACCGAAATAAATGCGTGGCACGGCTTTTTGCCGCCAGACCCCCGCAATCTTTGCCACTTATTACTGGCATCTTGACGCGCCTGACTTGCATTCGGGGACTGGGGGGCCGCCTCTTGAGACCAAGCCTGCGGTGACTCTCAATAGGCAGGCTTAGCAAGCTGAGACGTTTCACTGCATGCCACAATCATATCAACCCGCTCACTGCATACAGCCTGCACTGGCGAGTACACGGCACTCCGATTTTCTATTCGCAGTGCAGTAGACGTCAGCACATAAACATTTCAATGCACTATCGTTTCTGATTTATACACTTCAGGTAAAAATGATGATTCAGAGCAGCAACAGCCTGCGCATAGATTCCCTCACCATGGTTCATACAGGAGGACTGAAATTTTTTTGGACTTTTCAAGGACATTTTATCGGAAACTCAAGGACATTTCATCAGACATTTTATCGGAATTCATACACAGAACAAAACATACCTGGATTAATTTAATAACCTAATAACCCTATTCTTAATCACTGCATGTCACCTCTAAAACTTACCTGGATCACATTAATAAACCCTTCTAAACACTCACTTCTACAACATACCTTGATTTACTGACTGATTTTAATGGCTTACTGTAATTTGTGATCATCATTTAACTGTCTATCGTGTCTATAGCTTTTTAAGCTCATTTAACGCAATTCTTATTGAGGTTTGCACATTATTGATGGTAGAAAATTTCTTTTTATTACAGGCAAGGATTCTTTTTAAAAATGCAAGGACTTTTCAAACACAAAATCAACATTTACTAAATTCAAGTACTTTTCAAGGACTTCCCTCAAATTCAAGGAATTTTCAAGGACTGTGCGAACCATGCTCACAGACCTGCGTACAGTGGAGAGATGAGACTATATAATGTGTGGCGCTCGAAATAATAGAGCCGTGAGAGGAAAGAGGTGAGGTTCCCAGAGAGGCTCAAAAGTTCAGATTGTTTCCGATGACATACGCATATATATGATAAAAAACCTTGCTTGTCCGCGACCGATTTTTAAACGCCACGATCACCATCGATCCATACACGCGTCACAGGACCATTTATGCTGTTGTTCATTATATCATTCGCAACCACAGCCATTACCCTGCATGGCTTGCTACAATTACATTGAAATTCGTTCGAATTGCAGTGCACACCAATTGCGGTGCGTAGTTAAAGCCTATTTTCATCTGGATGTCTATAACTCAATGCTACTCAACATGATGGATTTCTTAACAGCCGCTTTTCAGCCTGGGTTCTTAATTGTTTAATTGCCTTCTCGAAGGAATGTTCATTGGGATCGTTATGAAAGTTGC
>NW_014577650.1:20304-27455 GCF_000485595.1 Priapulus caudatus | reverse complement strand
AATGACGCGCTGAGAGGGTCTTATGTCGCCCAGGGTGCGCCCGGAACGAACCCTGGGTTACGGTCCGGTATACTACCGGGAGAGACCCTGGTACTATCTTAAATGGCCGCCGGACGGTACCTCGCCTTACTCCACCAACCGAGTCTTAGGAATCGCCGACGCCTACTCCCTAAACCTAAGCTCGAACCCTAACATATCAGATGAGTTACCAGGGTACGTTCCGGCCAGTACCCCGAGGAGCATATAGACCCCTATGAGAGCGTTAATGAAGTAATAACGATCTACTTAAAGGCATAATAGGGCCCATCGATTATGCAATTTTAACGCGAATGCTAGCAGTACTGACACCTTGTGTAGTTATAAAGTACTTACCTTATGCCAAAGCGTATTAGTTTGTCCATATCACTGCTGGTTACTAAAATGTCTAATTGAAATCCGCAAGTCCAACGAAAATCAGTTGGATGACTTGGTTTACAGTTTCGAAACGCATACTTCGAAACGGGTGCTGATCGTTTATAGTCACCGGAGCATTTTTCGACGCATGCAAAAACGCACGACAAGCCAATGCATTTTCGCTCGGCCGTAGCAATTGCTAGCGATAGTACAGTACCGTAACTGTATACGTAAGTGCTCTGATTGTAATGAACGGTGGGAATCCACGTACAATCACGGACGCTCGTGATAAGAAGTAGGCTTGTTTGGGGGCCAACGCTACGGATGAGGATCGGCGGAACTAACCACGCCACAGACTAAACATGGAAACCGCAGGCCTTACGCCTATTTACGTATATTGGTGAAACGAATACACCTGTGTCTGAAAATTGAAGACATTGTGGGTACACGTTCTTAGCACCCACGGGTTCATTTTACTTGTGCAATACCGAGAATACACCAGAGATACATTTCTACTAGGCTCATTAGTCGTATATAAGATCCGCGGGACAACAATTCTGTGCTAACAGCCGTAGCAACATTGTGACGTTGTAAACGAATTCCGAAGGGCTATTTTGCTTGGCCAAGCCAATATTTAGGCGTTGGCGCCAGATTACGCAAGATTTCACGGTGTCAATTTAGAACATTTCCTTAGTAATTAGAGTGATATTGGCAAACTAATACGCGATTTGACTATAAGGTAATGTACTATTAACTACAGAAGGTGTCGGTTACCTGTTAGCCATCGTTCACTTTGTATAATCAATGGGCCTATATTATTGCCTTTAAGCGCAGGGTCAATATATCAGCTGGTTAGATGCCAATGTGATCAACCCATTTATAAACTGTAAGTACTGGGGTGGGGTGATTTGAAAAGACAATCGATGGCTCTTTGGTCTTATAATTTCTGGTAACGATCCAGAAGACCAAGACGAGGGTCAAAGGGTTGAGGCTAACAACGTGTTATTTTTACTTGTTCAAGTATAAAATAATTTGCGCTAGACGCGCAGGCTTTGAAATTAATGGTAGTCGTTAGTCCGAAACTACTGAGATTTACTGCGGGAGTAATACATGGATGAGAAACATGATAGAAAAAATACTAACTGTCACCAGCATAAAACTTAACTATCCTGTCATGTTTTTGATTAACGACGACAAAATAAACTTGATAACTCAAATGGTTTCTCTTTTCTGCAAGGTGTATTATACCTTGCACTTTTGAGATCAATTAACCACATTTCATCAAATATATTCAAACTAGTATTCATTTTATTATGCACGTTGATCAATAACGATAGACAGCAGCATGTTTGTTCCTTATGCCTATGGACAATTACATTTTGAACTGACGCAGGATTGCTTGTGTTGCTACAAAATTACAAAATCTAGCTGTGTCTGTAAGACTACCAAATAAAGAGGTTAATTTCACACACCCTACTATTGTCAACAGATTAATATGAATACCTGGCTCTTTAAATTATGACCTTTATATCGGACATAAACACTATAAATACGTCTAAAAGATTGAGTTGCTTGTCCAGTAACTGCAATAAACTGATTTATAGTTTTAGAAGATAATAGATTCATTCCACTGGCAAAGCATAAGATAAATCAATAAATTACATATAATTACTTGCCACAAGGGTAGACAACCACATGAACTGTCCCAGCCATAGCATCAAGCATTCAAGGTTCATTGATTGGAACCGCGAAATCACACTTTATTTGAAAGAACTGAGACGAGAGAGACGAGGAAAGAGAGAGAGAGAAGAGAGAGAGAGAGAGAGAGAGAGAAGTAAAAGAGAGGAGAGAGAGAAGAAAGAGAGAGAGGGAGGAAGAAGAGAGAGAGAGAGAGAGAGAGAGAGAAGAGGAGAGAGACGAGAGAGAGAGAGAGAGAGGAGAGAGAGAGAGAGAGAGGGAGGAGACGACGAGAGAGATGACGAGAGAGATAAAAGAGAGAGAGAGAGAGAGAGAGAGAGGACAGAGAGAGATTTATAAGAGGAGAGAGAAGCAGCAGAGAAACGATTTAAAGCTTGATCTGATGTATTACAAATGAGACTAGACTTCTCGACGTATGGACTATGGAGCACACGAACAGTAGGTACCTATGATACAGATGATGGGCTACTGCTGCTGATGATGATGATGAGAGCATGATTATGATTGATGTGATGATTACGATGGACAACGATAGACAAGATGACAATGTCACTGGAGTTGTGCTCATAGGTATATGTCCCACAAGGAGTACTGCCGGAACTACCTCTGGTAACTATCTGATATGGTTAGGATTAGGGGTTAGGGATTTAGGGAGTACGGTGTCGCGATTCCGTGACTCGTAGTGGAGTAGTCAGAGTACGGTCGGCATATTAGTATAGGGTACAGGCGGTACGTTCCGGTATACCGGACCGTACCCAGGGTACGTTCCCGCAGTACCCAGGGAGACATAGACCCTCTCAGCGGCAGTTAGTAAGACCGATAGTAGTTCAGAAAATATGCGTAGAAACACGAATTCAATGAATAGCAGTAAACTCATTGAGTGCCTTAGGGTGACATCTGCAAGTGGTTTGGGGATAAATTAGCACTAGCAGTAGGAAACACAAATGGCGGTCAGAGTAGCGTTCACGATTTGCATCCTCTAAGTTATGAAAGAAAGATGCGAATAAATACAAACCTAAGCAAGCAATAATTGTTCAGACAAATACAAACGAACACCCCACATAACTAGCTTTTGACAATGATTAGACTTCAAACTCCAAGGGACTATACCGATTAATGAAGGCGACGACGGAGAGAGACAGTTTGATCCAAATCGATATCATTGACATGTCAACAGTGTTTACAATTACAACACTGCATATTTCAATAGAAAAACGGGTGCAAATCCATGTTAGGCACCTTAGGTATCACGAAGTGATGCACAGATTTCTGTGTATCATCAACTAATGCACAGACTTTCCGTATATCAAGGAATGATACAAAAACCCTAACCCTAACCCTAAGTCATAAAGTATAACCTTAGGTATCACGAAGTGTGTTAGGGTTAGGGTTAGAGTTAGGGTTAGGGATTTTGCATCATTCCTTGATATACGGAAAGTCTGCGCATCAGTTGATGATACACAGAAATCTGTGCATCACTTTGTGATACCCAAGGTGCCTAAAGTGGAATTTCGCCGAAACACGTAACATTAATCATGGCTGATAGGGTCTATGTCCCCCAGGGTACTGCCGGAACGTACCCTGGGTACGGTACGGTATACCGGAACGTACCCTGGGTACGGTACGGTATACCGGAACGTACCCTGGGTACGGTACGGTATACCGGAACGTACCCTGGTAACTATCTAGCTGATATGGTTAGGGTTAGGGTTAGCGTTAGGGTTAGGGTTAGGGTTAGAGTTAGGGTTAGGGTTAAGGTTAGGGAGTAGGCGACTCCCTAGACTCGTTAGTGGAGTAGGCGAGGTACGGTCCGCCATATTAGATAGTAGTATTTAGTGCCAGGGTACGTTCCGGTATACGTTCCGGCAGTACCCTGGGGGACATAGGGCTCCTATCAGCTTAATGCTGACATAATTAATATATTCAGGGGTGGTAGACTTTGTTGACCTTCGGGTCCTTCGCCACTCCCGTGCTTCATCTGTCAAATCATGTATTGTACCCTGTTATTATCATATCTTCCGTTGTACACTGTATATATATCATATATAACAGATTCAATTATATAATATATTCAAAAGATTCAAAAATGTTTATTTGTGCATACGACATACATTACATATATTAATAATAATATTATTATTATATCAATATATGGTATGTCGTATGCACAATTAAATAAACATTTTTGAATCTTTTGAATCTTGAATCTTGAATCTTAAGTACATTACGACGCAATTTCGCAACACTAAATACTATACCGGTGACGAAGAGTTTCCTTCTGGTGTTGGATCCCCACCAAGCAAGATGACGAGTCCTGGAGTGCTAATGCATTAGCTCTCCCTCCCCGGCAATCCAACGTGTGAAGAGTCTACGCGTTACTCCGCGCTCGCATAAAAATCTGTCGGTGGCTTGCCGAGCAAACCCGCAGAGAACGCACGAGCATGTAGCACGTAGCACGTAGCATGTAGCACGAGCACGAACACACAGCTCGATCAGGGGCCCGTTGTCAGAAACAAAACTAGTCTTAACATTAGTCTTAACATTATACCAATTTCTCATAGACCGTCGACATCACTTTGTTTCGTATTGTTATGAGGAAATCTGCTACGATTTTTTATTCTCGTAACTTCGCAGCGTTTCTGTCAACGGTCTAAGAGAAAAAAGTTAATGTTATTTTAAGACTAATGTTAAGACCAATTTTGTTTCTGACAACGAGCCCCTAGGCACGTGTATCCGTTCGCTACGGCGAAAGACAGGAAGGATGCGGAGGTCGAGAGAAGGAGGAGAGGAGGATGAGGATGATGGGGCGCAAGCTCAGGAGACGGATAATGGCGAGGCGGACAATCGGAGGAGAGGGAGGAAGAGCACGAGGGGGAGAGAGGAGGAGGCGAAGAAGGCGGAGGAGAAGGAGGCGCCGGATGAAGAGAAGAGGGTGAGAAGGGGATGAGGAGGAGAGGGAGAAAGGGATGATCCAGAGTCAATAAATCAGCTGGATTAGATGCAATGTGATCAACCCATTATAAAACTGTAAAGTACGGGTGGGGTGATTTGAAAAGTCAATCGATGGCTCTTAGATCTTATATTTCTGTAATCCAGAAAACACAGCAAAGGGTTGAGCTAACAGGTGTGATTTTACTTGTTCAAATAAATAAAAAAAATTGCCTAGACGCAGGCTTTGAAATTAATGGTAGTCCGTTAGTCCGAAACTACCAGATTTACTGGTGAGGATATGGATGAGAACATGATGAGAAGACTACCTAACTGTCAGCATAAACTTAACTTATCACTGTCAGTTTTTGATTAACACAGACGAATAAACTGATAACTCAAATGGTTTCTCTTTCCTGCAAGGTGTTATACCTTCATTTTGAATAAATTAAACCACCAATTATCATCAAATATACTTAAAACTAGTATTCATTATTATGCACGTTGATCAATAACATAGACACAGCCATGTTTGTTATTTATGCTATGGACAATTACAATTTTGAACTACCAGGATTGCTTGTGTGCTACCAAATCACAAAATCTAGCTAGTAGTCTGTATGACTACCAAATAAAGAAGGTTAATTTCACACCCTACTATGTACACAGATTAAACGTTGAATAACATGCTCTTTAAATTATTGACCTTTATAATACGGACATAAACACTAATAAATACGTCTAAAATATTAGGTTGCTTGTCCAGTAACTGCAATAAACTAGATTTAGAGTTTTGAAGGAATAGAGATTCATTCCACTGGCAAAGCATAAGATAAATCAATAAATACATATAATTATTGTTTGCCCGATTACGCTCGCAAGAAACGTATTGCTAGGGCTTCAGAATACGCCTGAGTACTGATAGGAATGATGAGAATACCCTAGTATGTATAGACAATGCGCGTCGCAGCAGCCTCGGTCGGGCTATAGTTCGCCCGATCGAGCATTTGACCCGGCATTGTACAGGAAATTGTCCGCAAATAAGTAGGTGAAAGACACGAGTCATCAGAACCATTAAGCAATTTTTGGTAGAAGAATGTGATTCGTATTTATTTAGCAATATATCTTTATTGACGCTCAAGTCGCCTGTGCCTCTCTGTCTGTGGCACCGGCGATTTATTTTCAGAGCCCATTTCTGCAGTGTAAGGCTCCAAGTCGCCGCTGAGAGGGTCTAGTGTCCCGCCGACGGGTAACTGCCGGAACGTACCCTGGGTAGCGTGCGCGGTAATATCCGGAACCCGTACCCGCTGGTACTAAATCTAATTGCCGAAGTTACTCGCCTACCTCCACAACGAGTCTAGGCAGTTCGCCTAACGCCCTACTCCCTAAAGCCCTATCCCTTAATCGTAACGCCTAACCGCTAAACCCTAATCCTTAACGGCCTAACCAATAATCAAAAAGTGACCAGGGACGTTCCGGTATACCGGACCGTCACCCAGGGTACGTTCCGGCAGTACCTGGGGACATAGACCCTAGATGAGCCCAAGGGCACTGTGCCCCTTTCTGTCTGTGGCACCGGCGATTTATTTTACAGAGCCATTTTCAGTGTAGTGAAAGTGGGTGTTTCGCGAGTTACACGGTACACGCCATCGTTTAAAATACTCCACAACACCACGTAACGGCTCCCGACGAACACAGTAATGCGCCGTTCCCCACTTAATTATTGTATAGTATTTACACGGGAAGGTTTACGACACAGATACCATACTAACATCGCAGCTGCATGGCGTGCGATAGTTGTTACGCATCGTGTTTACATGTGGCGCCACCGTCGCACAGCTGGCGGTCAAAGGTCACGCACATGTAAGATGGCAGTGCCGTTGCGAAGATGCTGTTTCCCTTTGCTCGGCAGATTTCGTGTATTCGTGACGATAGCTATATTTTTGCTGTTCATCCATTTAGTAATCGTAGTATACAGTTTTTACGAGATGAACAAAGAAGAGCACAAGAAACTAGAGGCATCCAGACGAGAATTACATGACGCTAACAACAGGCCTATTGAGCAGGTGAGTTGATCTGTGATCAGTCAGTTTAACTGTTACTGGGTCAGACAGTCTGATGTGCCGGTTTTA
>NW_014577650.1:15055-20294 GCF_000485595.1 Priapulus caudatus | reverse complement strand
ACTGTCAGAGGTAGACAACCCACATGAACTGTCCCAGCATAATCATCAAAGCATCAGGTGTCATTGGATAGCGAATAACACTTTATTTGAAAGAACTGGAGATCGAGAGAGTGAGAGAGAGAGAGAGAGAGAGAGAGAGAGAGAGAGAGAGAGAGAGAGAGAAGAGAGAGAGAGAGAGAGAGAGAGAGAGAGAGATGAGAGAGAGAGAGAGAGAGAGATGAGAGAGAAGACAAGAGAGAGATCTACTAGAGAGAGATAGAGAGAGAGAGAGAAGACAGGCAGAGAAAACCATTAAAGCTTGATCTGGATGTATTAAAATGAAAAGCATCTGCTCTCTACAGACGTATGGACTATGGAGCACACGACAGAGGGTTTATAACATATGATAACAGATGCTGCTACTGCTGCTGCTGATGATGATGATGATGATTACGACAAAGATGATGACGATGACAACGATGACGATGTCACTGGCAGTTAGGCTCATAGGGTCTATGTCACCCCAGGGTACTGCCGGAACGTACCCTGGTCCCTATTTGATATGGTTAGGGTTAGGATTAGGGTTAAGGTTAGGGTTACTGAGTTAGGGTTAGGGTTAGGGAGTAGGCGTATAGGCGACTCCCTAGACTCGTTAGTGAGTAGGCGAGGTACGGTCCGGATATTAATAGTAGTATTTATTACAGAGTACGTTCGCGGTATACGACCACCGTACCCAGGCCGGGTACGTTCCGGCATAGATACAATAATGTAACCCAACAGTCTCGAGTAGGGTTACAACGCGTGCTATAGTTTCTCTGTGGAGGCGCCCTGAGATTTTCGCGTTCGTTTTTCGAGACTACAACTTCCAAACTGGTTTATTCTCAACACCGAACCTTTCTCCGCTATCTTGGAACTTACTATGTATCAGAATACTCCTGTATTAAACTAATATAACCTGGTACAAAAATTCGAAGTGATGAGCGGCGAATATACTGAGCGCCATTCTGTTGACACTGTGACGTACGCATTCCAATGCCGCCATAGCGACGCAAACGCAAGTGCCTCGATTGGTCCAGTGAATCTGCTCTTCAAGCGAAGTCCGTCACAGTCAACAGAAATGGCGGCTCAGTAATATCGGCCGGCTCGTCACTTCGAATTTTGTAACAGGTAATATAGTTTAATACAGAGTATTGTGATACATAGGAAGTTCACCCGGATTAGCGGAGAGAAGGTTCGTGTTTAGAATAAACCCAGTTTGGAAGTTTGTAGTCTCGAAAAACGAACGCATAAAACCGCCCTGAGTGAATCACTGAGGGCGCCTCACAGAAAACTATAGTACGCGCGTTGTAACCTTACTCTTGTTGGGTTAACATTAAGTCATTATTGTATCAGTTCGGGGCAAGTACCACTGGGGACAAGACCTATCAGCTTAATTAATACTGACATAATTAATATATTAAGTACATTACGACGCAGTTTCGAAACACTAAATACTATACCGGTGACGAAGAGTTTCCTTCTGGTGTTGGATCCCCACCAAGCAAGATGACGAGTCCGACTTTTGCGCGATAAAATAATCGCAACACTGCTTTGGAGCTGCAGATACGAAACTAGAACGATGATTATGAATGCCAATAAAATAAACTCGGCTTCGCCATATAAATCCGTATACCACTACCAAGGTAAGCAATCCATTCCATTGTTTTCAGTGGCTACCGGTGAAGATGAAATATCCATGATAAATAAAAGCAGATGAGATGCAAAGGTGTTGCGTCTCTACGAGCCCGTCCAATCAACATGCGCGCCCATCTTCCTTATAGAAGTCGCTACAGTGTCGGTAACTTTACCGCACATTACACAACACTAAGCGACCTTTAAAAATCCAAAGATGGAAGCCCCCATCTAAGTTTACAAAGTGATAATTGGCGATTATATTAGCTAACTAGAGGTCGAGTGTGTGCTGTGATTTCACATGATTATGCGATTAAACACAGAACACTCGTGATACATCACACTCGTATGTTAACTAAAGACATTGGTACAGTTTATCCTGCATAAAACGAATAAAAGAAAGCTTACACTGTACCGCATGTAACAACCAGTGCCCGGGCGTATGTGATATTTTGTAATACGACCGGTCACGATTATTCATTCCGTGAAAGAGAGAATTGAGAAAGGGGAAGTAGACGAGGTATAAAGAGGAGACACACACCGTATACACACCCGTGTTTTGTTATATATCTAATGGTACGATGTAACACACGTAACGAATGTAGTGTCAAATAATTACCATCAGGAGTCCTATCAATAGACTCCTGATCTCTATTGATAGGCTCCTGATAACATTGTAGGTGAGAGCTCCTAATATATATAATGTGCATGTAAGCTAGCGGCAATAATGCTTCATTATGAACAGGGGCGATCGAATGTACCTTAATCAGGGGCGTAGCTAGTCTTTCCAAAAAGAGGGATTTCCAAACCTACAGCCATTCCAAGAGGGGATTCCAAACCTACTATATACTAATAACTTTTCACATTTTCGTTCAATGGCTTTTATATACATACTGTATCAGATATTGCTATTTTGATACAACCAGGGGGGATTCCGGAATTCCTGGAATCAGCCGCTGGCTACGCCCCCGTTAAATATCTACACACAGCCCCGTAAGCGCCGCGCACACACAGACGACGCGCACAAACATACATGGCACACCACACGCTCAGCGCGCACACACACGCGCGCCACACACATTACACACAGGCGCGCGCCCGGCGCAACGACACACAGCGCGCCGCGCACACTATACACACGCACGACTCACACACACCACGACACGCGCGCACAGCACACACACACACGCGCACACACGATACACAGGCGCGCACACCATACACACGCACCGCGCGCACACAACACACACGCGCGCGCACAACCACGCCGCGCACTACCACACAACGCGCGCGCGCCACACACACACACACACGGGTGTGGCGCGCAACGTAGACCACACAGCCGGCACGCGCGAGGGGATGGCGCGCGCACACACACGCCAACACACACACACACGCGCGCGCACACAGCACACGCGCGCGCACACACGAGACCGCGCGCGCACACACACACACCACACTCGAGCGCGCACACACACACACACGCCACACACCACACACACACACCACAACATACGCGCGCGCACACAGACACGCGCGAGCGCGCACACAGACACGCACGCGCGCGCACACACACAGGTCAACCGCGCGCCGCGCGCAACGATAACACAGTGTCGCACACACGCGCGCCGCGCACACACACACATAATTATTATATAATCTACTCTACGGCATTATAAGCAATTTATTTGACGAAACTCTCCACTAGGTGTCACTAGTATGTCATATTTTCAGTCTTCAGATTTAACATTAGACTCTTAACATACTCTTTACATCCCTTACATCACCTATTGCCTTTTCATACTGACTGTCACATACTGTGCTGCTCACTTTTGCACAATACCGCTACGGCCGATCAGTATCAGTACAGCCGCACACAGAGCTACGTCCATAGAATCATTTGCGATAAAAGCATAATTTAAGAGGAACTGACCAATTTACTGTGAGCAGGTGAGTTGATCTGTGATCAGTCAGTTTAACTGTTACTGGGTCAGACAGTCTGATGTGCCGGTTTTATTGATTCATGGAAACTACTGCCTTCACATCGAAGAAGCCGTCGCCCTCTTCGAAGTCTATGTGTATTTTGTGCGTTTTTGTCGATCGCAGTGTTGAATATGTTGGGGATGTTGATTCAGTGATTGTTACTCGTGTTGACAATGTTGTTACTGTTAGTGTTAGTGTTAGTGTTACTGTTAGTGCTACGCACAGTCTGAGCATGTATCTCTTCAGTACACAACACAGGGCGGATCAAGGATAGTTTGGGACACCCGACCCGCAAATGTGTTTTCGCTTATGTGCTAAACTAAGCTGGGGTGATAAACTAGGCTTGTGTCCACAGGCCTTTTTTCAGTTTTTTTATTTTAAAGTTTAAGCCAATACTTGAGCCAATTAAGTAATTTTTTAGCCACCAATTAAAAATTATAGCCAGTCTTAACTTTATTGTATGTGCTAAGCAAGGCATAAACAGGTGATGGGTATGGGAAAAGAGTTGTACAAAAACCATTTTAATAATTAAAGTAATCAAGTAAAATTGAAATAGTTTAGTTCAGTGTTCACAAAACTAGGTTAATTGTTGCACCGTTGTACGGTAGTTGCACCAAAGGACTAGGTTACGCCATTTGTTAGTAATTACACGACACTGCAATTTGACGATTTCATTTTTCAATCGTAATTTTTGGAGTGGTATTCACCACTTAGTGTAGTATAATCAACACAAACTGTTATTTATTTGTCGCATTTTTCGAAGGTGGCGAACGCCAATGGTACTGGTAGCCCTGAGTACAGGCCGGACTTCTTAGAAGTAGTTAGATTATACTATATCGATATCGTCAGGATCGTTAATACCTGACGACGTTACCGTATCCAGCAAGCGCTATATGTTTCAGGGAGCCAGTTGCTCGTACCATGAAGTGTGACAGAGTTCAATGTTCATGCTCTATTTTTGAATTTCCTTTGTGTAACTCTGAAACTTTATGTATCTAGCAGACATACTTATTTTCTAGTATCAATATGGGTGCGACTGTGCCGGGCCATCCTTACAAAATTATATGTTTGCTGTCCTCCGACCGACCCACGAAAATAGCCGCGACCCAAAAGTTTTTTGTTTGACATTTTGGGTTCCATATTTTTTTTCTTCATTTTTTATAGTTGAGACTGAAACACAAAGCATGTGTGGCAAACATGAAGACAGACTTAAAATAACTATTATGCCTCACAAAAAAGGACCTACCTACCTACCCACTAAAAAAATTATGGGTCAGGGGGGGGGGACAGCAAACATAGAATTTTTTAAGGATGGCCCTGTCTATGCTATGGTATACATACACAACTGCTGGCATAGCTATACCGACTACCGTATAACCATCCACGTGAATGCGGCACAGTCTTATGGCATGCCTCTAAAATTCTAAATATTCACCAAACCTGCCTCGCACATCTTTCCAACGTCGGGGTTTCTGGCTTGCAAGAGTTCATGATTTCCTGTGCGGACGTACGTGTGCTCGTGCATGTCCAAAGGATACAGTAGTGGTAGTAATGAGAAAGGTGGAGGTTGAGGGGGGAGTGTGTGAGAGAGAGAGAGAGAGAGAGA
>NW_014577650.1:6685-14145 GCF_000485595.1 Priapulus caudatus | reverse complement strand
AGGAGAAAGGGATGAGGAGGAGAGGGAGAAAGGGATGAGGAGGAGAGGGAGAAAGAAGCGGAATGCAGGAGGCTGCGGGGGATGCGGCGCGGCAGGGCGAATGGCTGCTCCACGGTTATAGTTAGATAGATAGAGCTAGCTTGCGAAGTACCAATATCTCACTGTAGTACGCCCAATGCCCGGTGCGAGCATTTGTGTATTGTGTGTTGTATTTTATTGTATTAGTTGTGGTATTGTATTGTGTATATTTGTGTGCTTTTATGTGTATTGTTGCTGAGTAGCCCAATGAATTATTTGTCTCGCTCGCGGCGCTCCGCGTTTTAATGAATGAACGCAACAGTGTATCCTCCTTTGCAGCATCGCTGACATTCGCTATCCTGAAAAAAGCGCTACCCCAGTGCGTCCTCTGATGCGTATACGGATTATATACGGATTATATACCTGATGCGTATCTGCGTATCAATTTTTCTTGCCGGTATATAGAGAGCAAGTCTATCTTCGTTAACCGGCCTACATTGTGTAATGTTAGTAGTGGATTTCGATGATTGGTCGCAGAGAAAGGCAGCAGGAGGGGGTACGTCTAACGTAACTTCTCTTAGCACCCCCGCAAAGCGTTTCTTCGTCAAAACAAATGGGAAACCAAACACTCGAAGATGATATAAACCCACGCCCGCGAGCGTGATTTTGTTCCTAGAATAATCAAGAACATAGGGCTCTAGTGAGGCTGATAGGGTCTATGTCCCCCAGGGTACTGCCGGAACGTACCCTGGGTACGGTTCGCGGGTTCGGTATACCGGAACGTACCCTGGTAACTATCTGATATGCCGGACCGTACCTCGCTTACTCCCTACCGTACCTTGACTGTCCCTGTTCCGCCCACTACGTACTGATGTCGCAAAATTTGAAATATACATACAGACCTGTATGATATCTTTATAAAGTTGGATTGGAGTATGAAACTGTGAAACCAAGAAGAAATTTCAACCTATATACACTGATGCGCGCAATCCTTTTGCAAATATCGCGATGATCGGGAATGCGTTTTCCTTTCGCAATGTTTATGACATTTTCGCGAATTTTCGCGCGAGATTTTTGAAAGATGGCTACAAGTGTTGTAGTGGAACAGGAAAATTTGTATGATTATCTTAATGGGTTGGAAACGTATAGACTCGCTGACACTTGTAGAAAGGGTCGGGAGGTGAAACGTAACAGGGTAAGGGTTACGAATATTTGGCGGGAACGGACCGGAAACAAGGAACGGGAGCATAAAGCGGCGCGTTTCCTGCCGACAAGCGGTATGTATTACGACATCGGCTGAAAGTCAGGGTACAGTTTGGAGTAGTCGATGTACGGTCCGGCATATTAGATAGTTACCAGGGTACGTTCCGGTATACCGGACCGAACCCAGGTTACGTTCCGGCAGTACCCTGGGGGACATAGACCCTATCAGCTCTAGTGAGCGCTGCCATTGGTTGAACTTGTTTCGTCGCTCAATGACGTCACAGTGTCGTCATATTCATAGCACATCCATAATCCATATTTCCAATAATCCTGAATAGCCGAAAGCGTAGAGCACGATCGTCACGGCTGAAAGGTCGTTGGATCGAATCTCATCTGTTTTTTAATTATTTTCCTGTTTTCCCGTCGCCCGCAATGTTAGTACCTCGATAATCGCACTGCATGCTGGGATATTGGCCAGCCCCTAGCCGTAAAAATGTGTAGTTAGTGATAGACTAGCTACTATAAAACGATGCAGCTATAAATAGTAACGATAGACTATAGTATAAAACCCACCTAGTATAATACACTATACTAGCTACACTACACTACACTAGTAACTGTAAATAGTAATTAATAGTGTACTAGTTACGTATAATATTTCTACACTGCTAAATTAACCGTCGTGACACGCTTACTGGCCTTTTTTCATCCCGTCCTATACGTCGTTCAAACAATCGGGATTTTTGTTGCCCGAGTTATGTTTGACTGGCTGTACGTGTCTATCAAAATATGTTTGGATTTGTGAAGTCAAGGGACGCTACGCTACTACCTATGGACAGTGTACGTGTTTGTGGTGCAAATTGAAATAAACATTCGGCGTGAAATTCAAGCGTTCAATGAGAGAAAGTGACATTTAAAAACATTACTATTAAAAATGACTTAGTCCTCGTATGTCAGCTATATACCGCCCGTTATAGCAGAGAGACGTTCACTTGCTATGCTCAGACCATATAGGTACATGAAAGACCATTAAAATGGCATTAGTGTAAAAGTACTATCTTCAAACAAAAGTAGTAGCAGCAGTGGAGTGAAACCAACGTTCCAGTAGACGGACTTTAGCTGTAGCGTGGTTACACAGACGCGCTGCGTTCGAAATAAAATCGAAGCTGCTTTAGTGAATATACTAGGAACGTTTTGGACCGAAAACGGGAGAGTTTCACCACTTTTAGACATATTTTCACGTTGCCTTTCGAAGAGCATTTGATAAAGTTACGGGTCTGTGCGAAATGTTGGTTCTACTCGTCAATAAGACTTCAAGAAATTTTTCACAAAAGCTGGAATATTTGCGCGTTCGAATCGCTCGTTTTTCCTCCGAAAACTCGCGCAGATTTCTATCGACCTCACGCGACATCTCGTTGCGGTATTTCATTTCGATGATTACTCGGTGCACGCCGGGGCACCGTCGCACGTTTCTATTATGCTATTTTCAAATTCAATAGCATCAGGATTAATTTGCGAGCAGCAGCCATCAATTCGAGTGAGCGGGAATACCGAGTAGTTGCGATAGAACGTTTTTCCGATGGGGTAAAAAACACTCGAGCCAATCGACTTTTTTGCCGGATAACAAAGACGTGCGCGTCCTGCATGCTGAATTTTTTTTCCCGAGAAAAGAACGGCAAAATAGTGAGTACACGCGGTATATACAGTCATTTCGCTGTGAACGATGAACGGGAACTCTAGCAGAGATTTCGTGCGTAGTGGACGCAAGGCTCTCGCTGGACTAGAATCGCTTAGCACTCGTGATGGCCAGACTATAGCAATAGCCTGAGAGGGCTACTAAAACCACTGGCAGTTCCAACAAATCAGTAAAAATAAAAATAATGTATAATAAATCGTATTGCACCACTAATAACTCAATCCCCGGGATTATGCATGGGGAGTACGCAGCGTAGTGCAGAGAGTCAGCATTCGCGCCGACGTTAGGCTTTTCTTTTGCAGTGAGGAGTTGTTTAACGCAGATAGGAGAGTTATTAGTGGTGCAATAAGATTTAGTGTACATTATTTTTATTTTTACTGATTTGTTGGAACTGCCAGTGACCATACACCGACGCATTCATTGCTTTCAACGAGGTGGGTAGATTCAGTCCAATCTCCGCTGGTTCTTTCAGACTAACTGACATAATATCAGGAGTAAGATAATATAGGATCTTATATTATCTTAGTCCTGATAATATTATGGTCTGACCGCAGCGAGTGAACCTGCTAATATAATATGGACCGTTATAGCGAGTGAAACTAGTATTTCGTGTATAATAATAATTATTATTATTATTATTATTACCTCCGCCCACGAATTGGAGGAGGTTATGTGATCGCTCTCGTGTAGTGTGTTCGTGTGTTAGTCCGTTCGTGTGTTAGTGTGTTTGCGCGATATTAGCGGGTCAAGTCAGCAGCAGGCCAGGCAGTCAGCAGCAGCCAGCAGCGAGCGGCGAGCCAGCTAGTAACACATACATGTTACATGGGCCGTATGGCGTATGTCGCTGGCGGAGGTATCGACTCCGTGAGTGCCCTCTGTCTAGTTATTATTTATTATTAGTGTTAGTCAATTTATTTGACGAAACTCTCCACTAGGTGTCACTAGTATGTCATATTTTCAGTCTTCAGATTTAACATTAGATACTCTTTACATACCCTTACACACCTATGCCTTTTCATACTACTGTCACATACTGCTGCTCACTTTTGCACAATTACCGCTACTCGATCAGTTTCAGTGCACCGCACACCACGTCCATAGAAATCATTTGCGATAAAGCATAATTTAAGAAGGAACTGACCAAATTTACTCTGCATCAACAACTAATATTTGCACATTGCTTTACTTATATTTGCAAGGCATTTAATTGCCTCTTCTTTCGGTACATGATGAAAAGACATAAAACACATAAGCTCACGTAACGCAGTTATGTTACAATTCACAAAAAGCTAGCTTTTATTGGCTTTATGTAGATTAAATGTCATAGGAGTATATTAGCATGAACAAATATATACTTCAGTTAAGCATATGTTAATGACAGTAGCAAACATAGACATAAAAACCAGTTCACAGACAATATATTGCCTCAAAGACCTTATAGGCAAATACTACATTCTATGCAGTCTCACTATCTGCGTTTGCATCGCCCTTGATCTGTATCTGCTTTCCTTGTATCTGAATTGCTATCTAAAGTTGATATTTGTGGTTGCTGTGGTGTATCACTAATGAAAGCTGGGATCAGTGAGTTGTCATCAGTAAGTATCATAGGATTTAATGTAGATGGGTTTGCTTTCTTCCCGAATGCGTGCTTGTGTCTTCTTTGGTTTGCCGTGAGGTAGCGCCGTCTGCGGTAGGTTTACCTGCACGAAAACTCAGATATAGTCCACGGTAGCAAAATCAAAATATTTGCTCTTCACGAAACGTTTTTTGAACGAATTAGATGTTACTAACGTCTACAACTGTCTATATTATTGGTAATGGAAAGGAGGAAATTGACCTATCACTGAAAAGCATGCAGTTTTCATATTTTACTACTTTATTCTTTGCTGTAGATGAATGCTCTCCAAGTGAATCAATATTCTCAACTGATTATTGGTAACCTGACACATTTGAATCGTGTATCGGGGAGAAATACTCGTTTTTCCGAAAATAGCCGAACGGTAGTAGGGCGCAACTTCGGGATCGCTCGGGTCCATAATACACATGTGTACACACGCATTGTAAACCCTAACCCTAACCCTAATCCTAATCTAACCCTAAACAGAAAAAAAAATGTATATATAACCAAATACCCTGGTATGTAAAATGAGTATTTCTCCCTGGTGCAATAATCGACACATTTTGCATGTGAATTCAGAAAAAATTACAATGTTGAGGGCTGCAAATAAACTATCCCGTTTACAAAGTTAGAATGTATCAGACTAAATGATAAAATGATAAAATCATAAATATGAATATTTCAAAGGAACATAATAGGCTGCACAAATATCTTAACATTTACTCAAGATAATAGTGATCATGACTTACTGGTCGAGGGTAAGGGATTCTGTAGTGGTTTGCTGAAACAGAGAATATCTAAAGTTAGATTTACTCATTATAATACTAACTTATACTAATTATAGATGTCTTAATTGGCACTTTTGCAGCAGCATACAGATATGAAATGGAAACCCCAAATATGAAATAAGACAGCAAAGGAGAACAAAGCAGTCTCCTGGAATGCAACTTCATCTGAAAACAGTTGCTTAGTGGCTATATATAAGAATAGAAATAGAAATAGGATAATAAGTTATTATAATAAAAACACATGCATATGTTACAAACATAGTTTCAATCAACTAGTAATCAATTACCTAGTCCTAACCTGGCCTCTGCTTCTTGGATATAGAGTTTGATCGTTGTCTCATCTCTTATCTGCAAATAAATAATAAATTCTTACAAATATCAACGAGACAAGAAATTTATATCTAAACATATATCACTGCATAACTAGACGAGATGCGGCCATGATGCCGAGGCGCGCCGAGGATTGACACTTTGTGTCTTCCAATCACAGCCTACGCCGCACCAGACTTTGATATTTTTAAATATGGGGACCCATTGGACCACCAAATCGCCGATCTCAAGAACTAGGGCATTCTGCTATGTTAGAACGGTTTCCTACAATAGAATTTGTTACAAATACGAAAACAACACGCTGTTTAGCGCATTGCGCTACGTCCTTCTGTTGCATTTTCACATCTCCGTAATCAGAATAAGCCCTGCCTTCTTCGTTGATGGACATGAATGGGGCGTCACCGACGTGACGAGTTACTGTACCTACTGTCTTTCGCCAGCCTGTTTACTTTTTGTAAATAATGAAATGCCCGGCTGATGCATTTCGCATCGAAGTGGAAAATTTTCGGCATTTTCACTCGCTGTCAGAAGTGAACGAGTGCGTCATTCATTGAACATTGAAGTCTTTCTTAAAATTAAATAATTCCGAAAATCCCTAACCGCGCTACTCGATTGTTTTAGCCAATGAACGTAGCTGTGTGTGTGTGTGTGTGTGTACAGTCGGTCAATCATTGTGAAAAATTGTGTGAATATTTATTTTTATTGAGACGTTCCAAGTGCCTGTGCTTTCAACGGTCTTGTACGTCAATGCACGCGCACCAAGAGCCACAAACTCAACACAATTTCATCTCTGTTATTGTTTACGCCTGAATGCGTAATTGATCAGGGAGGGGGTGCATGTAAGAGGGAGACATTTTCTTTGGGGTTCCGAAAAACACAATTCCACTTGACAATTTCATGGACCATTTCAATTGGAAGCTCTGCATAATGGACCCCCAACAAGCCCTTTGACTGACTAGTCAAGAAATTCAAAGGTGTATATATTGCTATTATTTAGCCGCCGATAGTTCTTATTTACAACAAAGTCTTCATTGTTATCTTCTAAAACTACAGACCATCCGCTGACCGCTGTGGAGACGTGCGCCGGGCCTCGAATTTGGCACACGTCTCCACTGCTGACAGCGCTTCATACTTGAACATCCCCGCGGTCGCGTGCGCATATCCCGCGGAACTGCACGTCTCATCCGCGCGCAGCGCTCAGGATCAACAGCAAAGCTGTGCCACGCAATCTTGTATCATGTCTCTCTGGATCAGACTCCCAGGCTATATAACAGCAGTTGTGACACAGTAACATTGAGTAGAAAATAGCACTATGATACAATTGTGTCAGCATGGGGTAACCCATTACTGGTAATATATCCAATTATAAAATTAACAACAGGCTATTTTTCCCAACAGACAGTAACAAAATGAAAAACAAACCAATGTATTTTTCCTAAACAGCGTTTTGGCTTCATTCAGTATGTAGTCACGTTCATTACTTGTATCTTCTGAAGATCCAGATGCAGATTGCCATGATAAACCAGTTCGCAGAATTCTTTTGTACAAAGATAGGACCTCCGTTCGTAATTGCAGTGCCATTTACTATGTGTAGCCTGAAATTAAAATTACCATGACAAGTTAAATGTGAGATCGAACATAAGGACAGGGTTGCGGAATGTTTGAGATATATCAATACTGTGTTTGCTGTAATTAACCGATCAGTGTAAATAAATATGTTTGAACATTGAAACCTGGCTGTTTATTATCATTATATTCGTGCACGCGTGTGTACGTGTGTGCACTCGCGCACACACGCATGCACGTG
>NW_014577650.1:3243-5832 GCF_000485595.1 Priapulus caudatus | reverse complement strand
ATTCCTATTCCTATTCCTATTCCTATTCCTATTCCTATTCCTATTCCTATTCCTATTCCTATTCCTATTCCTATTCGTATTCCTATTCCTATTCGTATTCCTATTCCTATTCGTATTCGTGTTGTGTATCGTTGTGAAACAGCGGGAGTAGATAGATGGGCGACCAGTCATAGCTATCTGCTCCTATAGCTGGTGCTAGGTGCTGATTAACACCCAACTACAGAAAGAGAATCATAAATAAGTAGAAATAAGGAGAAAAAAAGAGATGGTCCACAGGACCATCTAGTTTCTAATTTAGATGGTCCTCCTAAATTTTAAATTGTTCTCTAAAAGTAATGCGGCGTGCAAGCGTAAGAAAGAGATTTTACATGGTGATAAAATCGAAATTATTCACCTACAATGAATGTATCAAACGATACGGTAATTGTTTTTTTCACTTTAATAGTATATTGGTTAATAAAGTTGTTTCAGTCGAATTTAGTTGAACCCATAACGGTCCGGTCCGTGGGACCATTGACTTTGAAAATCTGATGGTCCTCCTGATTATTTGATGGCCCCGGACCATCGGACCATCGCTTATTTCGACCCCTGCAACTAAGCTCCCCAACTGCCCGTTAGTTTCTAAGTAGGGTCATATAACTACCAGTTCTATTCACCCTCTAAATTGCCTCGCATTGTCACGCGATATTTAAAGGAAGAGAGCACCGAAGTGGCGCTCGTCAATACGTTAGCTCCTCGTTGTGAAACAGCGGGGGGGAGTAGCGAGGTTTGGGATCACTGATCAGATTATACGACCTACTTTATATTGTCAAATTGGCGAGTTGGACCGATTTCGCGATTCGACAACACCGAGTTGGCGAAAATAGAACAAACTAATCTCACAACTAGTTGCTATTGACCAGTTGCTCGCGCGATTGTCGGTTGTATAGTTGCGAAATTGGTGCAATTCGCCAATTTGACAACATAAAGTCGGTAGTGTAAACCCAGCCGCCTGCAGCAGATACCGTTCCCTCTCTAATCCCCCGCTGTTTCACGACGAGTATAGCTAACGTATTGACGAGCGCCACGTCAGTGTTCCGTTCCTTGAAATCTCGCGTGACAATGCGAGGCAATTTAGAGGGTGAATAGAGCTGGTAGTTACATGACCCTAATTAGAAACTAACGGGCAGTTGGGGACCATTAATGAGCACCTAGTTGGCTCTTTATTACGTGGGTTGCGGCGGGTTTAGTGCAGAGCGGAGAGAGAGAGAGAGAGAGACAGAAAGAGAGCAGGGAGGTAAGATAGAGCGCGGAGAGAGAGAACATAGAGACGAGAGAGCGGCGGCGAGAGGAGACAGAAAGAGAATGAGCGAGGATGGAGCGCCTGCGGGAGAGAGAACACAGATGCAGAGAGCAGAGAGATGACCTATGCCGAGATGTACGATCGGACGAGAGATAAGAGAGAGAGAAAGCAGAGGAGAGAGAGATAGAGAGAAGAGAGAGAGAGAGCAGAGATGCAGAGCGAGCAGCGATGAGAGTCGAGAGAGCCGAAGACGATGAGCGAGAGCGTTCAGGCGATTGAGAGAGAGAGAGATTGAGAGATGAGAGATGCAGAGGAGCAGAGAGAAGAGAGAGGAGAGACTGAGAGACTACCGGTAGAGAGAGACGACGAGAGAGAAGAGAGAGAGAGAGAGGGAGGGAGAGATAGAGGAGCTGAGAGAGAAAGAGATTGATGTAGAGAAACAGGGCCGAGAAACATAAGATGAGAGAGATGAGCGCGCTGCTGAGAATAGCAGACAAAAAGAAGATGAGTCGGCGTCGGCGATAGAGCGCGGAGAGAGAAACAGGGAGGAGCGGGAGCGAGAGAAAGAAGAGAGAGCAGCGAGAGAGAGAGGAGAGAGAGCAGAGTAGAGACGAGAGATGCAGAGATGGCTTACGAGCGATCCAGAGGAGAGAGATGAGGATGAGAGCAGAGAGAGAAGAAAGAGGATGAGAGCAGAGATGAAGAAAGTGGAGAGCCAAAACAGAAGCGGATGCGAGGTTTAGCGCAGGTTGAACGCTTCAGAATTGGTTTAGCGCGCGAGTGGGGTGGGGGCGAATTTAGAGCAAGCTTAGAGGGAAGAAGCAGAGAAAGGAATAGAATAGATGCCTAACGAACGTTAGACAACACCATACTGCTGTCGGAGAAAACGGTAGCCTTCAAGGAACGATACAGTGGAAAGTTTTCGCCTGGCGTGCCATACTTAATAAATAATATGTTTGCTGTCTCCGACCGACCCACGAAAATTAGCCGCGACCCAAAAGTTTTTATGACTTTTGTGGATCCATATTATTTTTTATTTTATTTTTTTAAACATTTTTTCATAGTTAAACTGAAACACAAAGCATGTGCTGCAAACATGAGGAAGACTTAAAATTAACTATTATGCTCACACACAAAAATGACCTACCTTACCTACCCTACTAAAAAAATCATGGCGTCGGGGCGTACAGCAGACATAGAATTTTCTTAAAGGCCATGGGCCCGGCGTTTCAGCCTTAGGCATGTTATGTTACACGTCGCCATTAACCATCAGCCTCCACAGGACAGGCGTGCTTGCACTTGCCCAG
>NW_014577650.1:0-1179 GCF_000485595.1 Priapulus caudatus | reverse complement strand
GCACGCACGCACGCACGCACGCACGCACGCACACGCGCGCGCTGCCACGATTTCGGTAGATAAACATCTTAGTGCTCGTTTATTATTCATGCGGTCGTCTTTCTCCGGCGATTTTCTCCCATAAAAGCCGCGTCGAGACTTCGTGGCGTCGCTCTTCCAGCGGCTGCCTGCTTTTAGTCGGTTCGAGAATTTCGCAGCCGGGAGAGTGCCGCCCGTCGCGCCACGACGCGTCCGAGTCAGCAGACGAAAGCACCATGATGTAGCGTATAGCTGCTGTCTCCACGTCCCCAGCACTCGTGATCGATCGTGTTGAGTCAATAACCGATCATCTATGATCGATCGTCAATCGAAGCTCAATTTATCATAATCGAAGCTCAATCGATCATAATCGAAGCTCAATCGATCATAATCGAAGCTCAATCGATCATAATCGAAGCTTAATCAATCATAATCGATCATAATCGATCCTCATCGATTATAACCGATCATAACCGATCCTCATCGATTATAATTGATCATAATCGATCATCAATCAATAGCTCTGCTCATCGGCGCCCCCGCATCTCCTTGCGCATTTCAGGTGTTCCTGCCGAAGGCTCGGACGAACAACGCGCCGACGCCGGCGACGACGACGCAGCGTCGCGTTGCCGCCGACGACGCGCGCGACATCAGCGTCACGCTCGACGGCGCCGCGGCCGACAAGAACGCGCACGATCGCCTCCCGGAGAGTCGGCACGACGCGGCGACGGCGGCGGCGCCGCAGCGGTCTCCGGCGGGCCGGACTACGGTGAACGCGGGCTACGTGCTCGCGAACCTCGGCTTTGTGCCGGCGTGCCGCGTCGATAGCGCGCAGACGCTCTCCGTGCTTCAGCGCGCGCGCACGCAGGAATGCAAGCGACGCGTCGTCAACGCGACGTGCCTCGCGCAGGCGGGCAAGCTCTACCCGACGTCGCTGCCCCGCTACTGCCCCGAGAAAGGTGCGTGCGTGCGTGTGCGTGCGTGCGTGTATGTGTGTGTGTGTGTGTGTGTGTGTGTGTGTGTGTGTCTGCGTGCGTGCGTGTGCGTGCGTGCGTGTGTGTGGGTGTCTGCGTGCGTGCGTGCGTGCGTGCGTGCGCGCGTGCGTGCGTGCATGTACGTGTCGTTGTGTGCGTGCGTGCGTGCGTTCGTGTAGGTGTGCGT
>NW_014577649.1:191987-195144 GCF_000485595.1 Priapulus caudatus | reverse complement strand
GCCCCCTTCTCCCCTCGCTCACCCCCTTCTCCCCTAGCTCACCCCCTTCTCCCCTCGCTCACCCCCTTCTCCCCTAGCTCACCCCCTTCTCCCCTAGCTCACCCCCTTCTCCCCTAGCTCATCCCCTTCTCCCCTCGCTCACCCCATTCTCCCCTCGCTCACCCCATTCTCCCCTCGCTCGCCCCCTTCTCCCCTCGCTCACCCCCTTCTCCCTTCGCTCGCCCCCTTCTCCCCTAAGCTCATCCCCTTCTCCCCTNCGCGGATAGGCCAATGCTCTATCCAGATATTATTATAGAGATCAGTGGGTGGGACCGGGAGGTGGGACCGGGTACCAGTCTAACTGCATAGGTGTCTAGTGGCGCCACCTTGTGTGGAGTCATGTTAATGGTCTCCTATACTGCTGGAACTCAAATTGTTAACAATGGTGGTTGCTCTGATATGAGTGAGCTAGAACTTTATAATTATGAAATTTCTATTGACAACGATCGTTAGAGAAACTTAATTAAACTTAAGAACTATATATTGGAATTATATAATATTTAATAAAAAGGAGAAAGCCAGGTTTTTATGATTTTATTCATTCGTATTTAATCATCAATATTTGATATGGCATGCTGCCTATGCCATGCATCCACATCTGTCATTGGCCCCTAGGAGTGACATGTCATGCATGATGCCAAAAAAGTTGGCACAGCCATCATCAGTTACACATCACCAGAGCTAGGGCAGCACTGAGGGTCAATCGATGATGATCAATGCATAATTAATCTTTTTTATTTTTGCCCAATCATTCTTTTAACCATTGAACAATCGTGAATCTTTTAAGCAACGACCAATCGGTAATCTTTTAACCATCGACCAATCGGTTATCTTTTAACCATCTACCAATCGGTTATTATTTAACCATCGATCAATGGGTAATGTTTTAACCATCGGCCAATCGGTTATGTTTTAACCATTAAACAATGGGTAATGTTTTAACCATTGACCAATCGGGAATCTTTTAACCTTTGACCAATTGTGGGCCTCTTAGCAACTGACCAATTGTGGGCCTTTCAACAACCGACCAATTGTGGCCCTTTCAACAATCGACCAATCGTGGGCCTCATAGCAACAGACCAATCGTGGGACTCGTAGCAACCGACCAATCGTGGGTCTCTTAGCAGCTGACCAATCATGGGCCTCGTAGCAGCCAGCCAATCAGGAACCTCCTAGCATCCGATCAATCAGGAGCCTCGTAGCATCCGACCAATCAGGAGCCTCGTAGCAGCCGACCAATCGGGGGCCTCGTAGCAACCGACCAATCAGGAGCTTCCTAGCATCCGACCAATCAGGGGCCTTGTAGCTGCCAACCTATCAGGAGCCTCATAGACGCCAGACAATCAGGACCCTCGTAGCATCAGGAGTTGCCTAGTATCCGACCAATTAGGAGCCTTGTAGCATCCAACCAATCAAGAGCCTCCTAGCATCCAACCAATCAGGGGCCTCGTAGCAACCTACCAATCAGGAAGCTCCTAGCATCTGACCAATCAAGAGCCTCGTAGCATCCGACCAATCAGGAGCCTCGTAGCAGCTGACCAATCAGGGGCCTCATAGAAACCGACCAATCAGGAGCCTCGTAGCAGCTGACCAATCAGGGGCCTCATAGCAACCGACAAATCAGGAGCCTCCTAGCAGCCGACCAATCAGGAGCCTCGTAGAAGCCAGCCAATCAGGAGCCTCGTAGCATCAGGAACCTCCTAGTATCCAACCAATTAGGAGCCTCCTAGCATCCAGCCAATCAGGGGCCTTGTAGCAATCGACCTATCAGGAGCCTCGTAGAAGCCGACCAATCAGGGGCCTTGTACCAGCCGACCTATCAGGGGCTCCTAGCATCCGACCAATCAAGGGCCTTGTAGCAGCCGACCAATCATGAGCCTCGTAGCAGCCAGCCAATCAAGGCCCTCCTATGATCCGACCAATCAGGAGTCTCCTAGCAGCCAACCAATCGTGGGCCTCGTAGCAATAAACAAATCTGGAATGTTTTAATCATCGCAAATCAATCACGCATTAATCAATCCTAAATATTTTAACTATTGATTAATAAGTAATTAATTAGCAATCAACGAAACAGAAATTATTTAATACTCGCCCCATCTCCAATCTTTTAACTAACATCGACCCATTATTACTTATTACTTAATTATAATTATTTATTATATATTACACTTACCTTATTTACCTTACTCACCTGACTTGGCTTCTTCTTATATTTACATTACCTTCTACTTCTAATTTCTAGTTCTACTTATATAGCCTATTATTATAGGTAATGCATTGGTCACAATTTGTTTGTGGTGGCATAAATTGCCATGATATCTCTATGAATCACCTAAGGCCAATGCTCACCCTTGCGCATATGTAAAATTCCTTAATTGCTTAGATAAAATTCCTCAAAATCATAATAATCGCTAATGTCATTATATTTTGATTTTCATAGCATTATGTCTAATCTCTAAAAAAAAATTAAAAATTCTGATATCACTGCGCCCTGCCTTTTCTACGGAGCATAAAAGTGAGAGGCCCCCTTTTTAAAACAAAATCGCACATGTTTATGATCAAACTCCACGACAGATGGCGCTCTCGCTCTGGCTCAATTCTACTGTCCTATTCTGAGTGTGGGAAGGGGGCGCTGCATGCAGTTTGGTTTATGATATGAGAACATACCACTATTAAATCGTCCATAGGATCCTATACTTAAGAATTGAATTTCAGGAGCTGAAAAATAGTATTTCGACCGTTTTCGGCCAAGTGGCAATATTAAAGCTAGGTAGCCATGTACTTCAGCTGTGCACCATTAGAGTTATGACATATGTTGTCCGGCGTTTTAAAAAAATATCGCGAATTTACTAAACGACACCACGTACATTTGTGCCTGAAAAACAGTCGCGCAGTCGAATGGGGGCCATACATTGAAAGGATTCGTTTTATATTACCGGTAACCATCCACCCATCTCCATGTGCATGTCATTGACACAATGACACACACGATAGCCAGCCTAAGCCAGCCTAAATAATGCAATCACAAAACGTCGCGTCAGCTTTAGTGCACGAGCTGCAGGCCCTCCGATTGGTCGTCCGATGACGGCGCGTCACATCCTTTAACCTAGCCTAACAG